>NC_041387.1:262998817-263009210 GCF_002162155.2 Triticum dicoccoides
GGATCCACTCCAAACATGAAAGATCGGCCCCTAGGGTTCCGCCCTACATCACCTTGCCTATCCATCACAAGACTCCAGCAAAGGTTGAGGATGTATCCCGTTTCACTCAATAGTGGAATTCGTACCGGACTTGTTCACTCACACCTATCAACTAAAGCTAATGGAGTAGCTTGGTTAGGATAGTGGCCCAAAAATTTGATGCAAAATGTTAGCAAGAGTCAATAATGTTAAAGAGATTCACAAATTCGCAAGTGAAACAAGTAGAGCAATAGCAATGTATGGCACACGGAAACACAAACACGGATAGATAAATGGGATCGTGCAACCAAGGAATGAGCACAAAATGTGGAATCCACGGAAAACGCTCATATTGCACAACTCAAGAGAGACGCTAGCACAATTGCCCAATAGGCGGATACAACACTTGTGCACAACCTATAAGATGCAAAATGTAGCAATTTTTATCCCAAGTATGCTATGTATGTATGGTTCCTGGTGTTCTTCTCAAGATGATCCAAGATGATCAGATATGACAAGGATATGACAATCTTAAATGCAATGTGGTATGATGCTATGGCTATTTCTTACAAGCTCTTTGCTCTTTCTCTTTTGCTTAAAAGCTTATTCTTTTTTTTTGTATGGCCACTTTAGCACAATGCACAAACCAAGATAGCAATTGTGTATATGCGGAAACAATCTTGTGACACCAGAGATGATATGATGGTACCAATATGATATGGTATGTATGCAATGGAAGGTATATCGATGATCACTAAGGTGCACAAGTAACGTTGCCGGCCATACTCAATGGCTAGTCTCGATAGGCAAGTGACGCAAAATGGGCTAGGGGTTATCAGTGCAATTGCAAGGGGAATATACAATGATGTCATCGAGGTTACCGTCTGTGTCGATGATGAGAGGCGGTGTTGTCGATGTTGACCCGTTCCTAATTAGCCGAAACACCATAGGAAACGGAAAAACCTCAACTCAAAATCTCAAGGACAAAAGTCAAATGGTGGTAGCGGAAAGTGGTGGTAGTTTTGCACTCGGCAATGTAGAAGTGGGACGATGGGTTATGCGAGTCGGAGTTGAATTCGCCGTCCCGAAATAGCAAAAACACCTTAGGAGAACACAAGCCACAACTCAAACAAGCTCAAACAAAATTGGGTTAAGTTGGGTTGGTGGAAGTGTATGGTGGGCAAGGTTATGCCGAAGTGGTGATGGTGGTTGATGAAGAAGCAACCGTTCCTAAGTAGCTGAAACACCTTAGGAGACTCGAATCACTACCCAAGCAACTACTAATGCTATGGGGAACAAAATGGGTTAGGTTGCGGAAGTCAGTGGTGGTAAAGCGGATGGTATGGTGGTGGCCCTAGGAAAAGTTGCCAAAGTTCCAAAACTTTGATGGATTCAATTGATATTGAAAGTATTTTTGTGGGATGGGGGATGTCAATAGCTTCAAAACGAGCTAAAGAACGTCAAAAATGAACTCCGAATGAATTAGTTATTGCCGAAACAAGAATTCAGCACAATCAGTTTCAGGGTTACCCGTACATCCGGGAGTAGGTCCTGATGATCTGGGTTCGTCAACGGATTTCTGTCGTGTGGGGCGTCCGGACATCCGGGAGATGGTCCAGCGGATCCAGGTGGATCCGGATGATCCAGGAGTATTTCCGGATGATCCGGGCAGGTCAAACTACTCGGGATTTCCTCTCGGGGACAAATTTTTGGGCGGAAATTCGGTGATTTTGGGGCAAAATTTACGGAGATTTTGTGGATGTAAGGTGGGGAAACTCAGGGAGATGCTAGATTCACTTGAAACTAAGTAAATCCATGGATCAAAATCAACAAATCATCATCAAAACCAACAAATCACAAAAAAATTTGGGGCTATCTTTGGTGGGGATTTTCGAATTTGGGGAAGAACACAACAAAAATTAGGCTAGAAAAGGAGGGGTAGGGGCTCCAAATTCATGATCAACCTTGCTCTGATCCAGGATGATGTTTGGTAGAACCCTAGATGCCCGATCTTTCACGAAATGGAGGGGATCCCGCGAAGAGCATGAAGAACACGAGGGGAAACGAGAGGAACACTCAATAACAAGTCCAATCACTACAAAAAAAAGACACATCCGTGACATTTTGGGCTGAACGAATTTTTTTCTATGATACATACGACACTTATATGATGATAATTGTGACAAAACATGGTATCATCATAGATGTGGTGGGCTCCAACTTTTATGACAAAAAATCATGACAAAAAATGGGCTTTTCGTCCTGGGCGGTCCGGAGACGCAGCTGCATGACATTCTTTGAGCCGTCCATGACGGAAAAAACCATGGTAGAAGCGAGGGGGAGGAAAATTTCGGGGAGTTCCCGGTTATGGTTGATAGAGGCAAAGGTGTCCCGTCTTTCGATGAGATGATGGATTTCGCTTTGGTGGAAGTCGACTTTGACGATCCGACTACGAACGTGCGAGGACGTCGCGCCTTAGCAATCACTAAACCAACTCCGAGAGGTTATTGACCACGCCAGAGCACGATCAACCTGACCACGAGGGTCTGTTTCCTATGAGCAAACGAAGAACAAGCAAGAAACTGAGATTGCAATCTGGATATTGCGAATATAAGATGAAAAGTTTTTTGATCAAGGTGGGGTTCTTTGACGCCTTTCTCTGGTCGTTGAACATAAACGAAGTACGCGAAGTTGCAGCTATGGAGAACTTTAATCTAAACAAAACCCAAAGTCTAAACGGTGCCCTAAGGGCTGTATATATGGAGGAAGAGGGGGGAATTTCGTGGCCCTTGGTGGAGGGGTCCGAAATCAACCCTATCTCTTGTTTCCCCACACATACGGACTCTAAAAATAGCCTATACTTGTGTATTTCGAAATTACAAGGGCCTGGCCCAATAATAAGGTGACACAGCACCTAGAATAGCCTCGGGATGAACTTTATGAAGTAGCATCTTGTATATTTTGTCCAAGGCTTCATGCACCCACTATGGTGGCATCAAAGTCCTGAAATCATCACTTGTAACTCCGTTCTTGTTCCCCTTGCGCATGGCATCATCTCCATGCTTGTTCTTGCTCCAATGTCCATCCTTCTCCAAGCTAGGCCCTTCATTGGTAAGCAAAACAAATGTATCCAATTTAGGCAGCATCATATTCTCATGAACATTAGAATCATTACCAAGAAACGAAAGTACCTAATAATTTAATTGGCGTGCACGAGCTCTAGTAATTGGTCCAGTATATGTAGCAGTAGGGGCTGTGGGTGTAACAATGGTATTGATGTCCTCATCATCCTCCCCTTCTTGAAATGAAGTCGTCCTCGACGGAAGCTCATCTTCCTCACCCAAATAAGGCTTCAAATCTGCAATGTTAAAAGTGGGACTAACCCCAAAATCTGCAGGCAGCTCAAGTTTATATGCATTATCATTTATTTTCTCTAACACCTTAAAGGGAGCATCAGCACGTGGCATTAGCTTTGATTTGCGCAAATTAGGAAATCTATCCTTACGCAAATGTAACCAAACAAGATCTCCAGGTGCAAACACAACATGTTTTCTACCCTAATCTCCAGCAAGTTTATATTTAGCATTCATACGCTCAATGTTTTCCTTAGTTAACTCATGCATTTTTAAAATCAATTAAGCACGTTGTTTAGCATCAAAATTAACCTTCTCCGCAGATGGAAGAGGCAACGAATCAATAGGCGCACCAGGTAGGAAACCATACACAACTTCAAAAGGGCACATCTTAGTAGTAGAATGCAATGAACGATTATAAGCAAATTCAATATGAGGCAAGCATTCCTCCCACATTTTCTTATTATTCTTCAAAACAGCTCTAAGCATAGTAGACAAAGTTCTATTGACTACTTCAGTTTGTCCATCAGTTTGGGGGTGACAAGTAGTACTAAAAAGCAGTTTAGTCCCCAACTTAGCCCATAAACATCTCGAAAAGTGGCTAAGAAACTTAGTATCACGATCTGAAACAATAGTATTTGGCACACCATGCAAGCGAATAATTTCACGAAAGAACAAATCAGCAACATTAACAGCATCATCGCTTTTATGACATGGTATAAAGTGTGCCATTTTCGAAAATCTATCCACGACAACAAATATGCTATCCCTCCCCTTCTTTGTTCGAGGTAAACCTAAAACAAAGTCCATAGATATATCCTCCCAAGGAACACTAGGTACAGGCAAAGGCACATATAAACCATGAGGATTGAGTCGTGACTTAGCTTTTTGACATATAGTGCAGCGAGCAATAAAACGCTCAACATCTCGTCTCATCTTTGGCCAAATGAAATGTGTAGCAAGTACGTCCTCCGTCTTCTTCATGCCAAAGTGTCCCATTAATCCTCCTCCATGCGCCTCCTGCAACAACAAAAGACGAACGGAGCTAGCTGGAATGCATAGCTTGTTAGCACGAAACACAGATCCATCATTAACGACAAACTTGTTCCACATTCTTCCTTCTCTACAATTATGCATTACATCTTTAAAATCAGCATCATGCACATATTGATCTTTGATGGTCTCCAAACCAAATATTTTGAAGTCAAGTTGTGAAAGCATAGTATAGCGACGAGACAATGCATCAGCAATAACATTTTCTTTTCCCTTCTTGTGTTTAATGACATAAGGGAAAGTCTCAATGAATTCAACCCATTTAGCATGTCTACGATTCAGTTTATCTTGACTTTTAATATGTTTCAAAGATTCATGATCAGAATGTATAACAAATTCTTTGGGCCATAAATAATGCTGCCATGTTTCTAAAGTCCGAACAAGAGCATATAATTCTTTATCATAAGTAGAATAATTCAGACTAGGCCCACTCAATTTTTCAGAAAACTATGCAACAGGTTTGCCATCTTGTAATAACACACCTCCTAATCCAATTCCACTAGCATCACATTCAAGCTCAAAAGTCTTATTAAAATCAGGAAGTTGGAGTAAAGGAGCATGTGTCAACTTATCTTTCAATACCGTGAAGGCTTCTTCCTGTGCGGTACCCCAAAGAAAAGGCACATCGTAAGCTCATTGAGAGGTGCAACAATGGTGCTGAAATCTCTCACAAAACGCCTATAGAATCCAGCGAGGCCAAGAAAACTCCTCACTTGTGTGACCGTCTTGGGCTGCGGCCAACTCTCAATAGCTTAAATCTTGGCTTTATCAACTTTGATTCCCTGTGGAGTAACAACATAGCCAAGAAAATATACTCGGTCGGTGCAAAAGGTGCACTTCCGAAGGTTACCAAACAAACATGCATCACGTAGAGCAATAAAAACAGCACATAAATGTTCCAAATGTTCTTCCAAAGATCTGCTGTAAATCAATATGTCAATAAAGTAAACTACCACAAATCGTCCAAAGAAAGCACATAAAACTTCGTTCATTAATCTCATGAAAGTACTAGGTGCATTAGTTAACCCAAAAGGCATGACTAACCACTCATATAATCCAAACTTAGTTTTAAATGTTGTTTTCCATTCATCTCCCAATTTCATACGAATTTGATGGTATCCACTATGCAAATCAACTTTGGAGAATATTGTAGAGCCACTCAATTCATCAAGCATATCATCTAGCCTAGGAATAGGATGATGATAACGAATAGTAATATTATTAATGCCTCTACAATCAACACACATACGTGATGTACCATCCTTTTTCGGCACTAGAATAATAGGAACATCACAAGGACTAAGGGATTCGCGTATATAACCTTTGTCGAGAAGCACGGTTTGGCAGTGAAGCACCGGGTATTAAGTCAATTTGATGCTCAATCCCTCGAATAGGCGGCAATCCCGGTGGCACGTCTTGTGGAAAGACGTCAGCGAACTCCTGCAAAATGTTAGTGACAGCAGGTGGCAAAGAGGAAGGCACGTCCTCGAATGAAAATAATGCCTCTTTGCACACAAAAGCATAGCAAACAGATTTGCTGAAATCTAGCTCATCAATATCAGATTTGGTGGCAAATAAACATGCACTTTTCAATTTAATTTCAGAAGCAACACTAGATGGTTTATTATTAGGCTTCATTTGTTGCTCAAATTCTTTTGCCACAATCTGATTTTCACTCTTATTCTTCTCCTGTTTTGCTTTATTAGCTCTACGAATATCATCTTTCAAAATGGAATCAGAAGTCATAGGAAGCAAAGTAATATTTTTTATCCTTATGAACAAGAGTATACTGATTGTTTCTACCATGGTGTACAATTTTTTTATCAAATTTCCATGGTCTACCAAGTAATAAGGAACATGCTTGCATAGGTACCACATCACAATCAACATAATCAGCATATGTAGAGATACTAAAATGCACATGAATAGTACGTGTTACCTTAACCTTGCCGCTGTTGTTGAACCATTGGATGTAGTAAGGATGTGGATGTGGTCTTGTGGTGAGAGAAAGCTTCTCCACCATCTCCATGCTAGCCAAGTTGTTACAGCTTCCTCCGTCTATGATGACGCGCACAAAACGTTCCTTCACAACTCCCTTGGTATGGAACAAATTGTGCCTCTGATTTTGCTCAGCTTGTGTGACCTGCCCACTGAAAACACGTTGAGCAACTAAACATTCATACCTGTCAGCGTCTTCAGGAGCCATGTATTGCGTCTCATGATCAGAATCATCTCCACCATGTCCTTCACGTGTAATAAGAGCCAAAGTCTCCTCATCATAGTCACTAGCGGACTCGTACCCACCATCCTCAGTAGCAATCATCACACGCTGAGATGTGCATTCTCGCGCATAATGACCTCTTCCTTTACAACAACAACAAATAATATCACTTGTGTGCCCTGTTGATGCCATGGAAGAAGAAGAGCTCTGTGTAGGTCCGGCAGGTGCGCTCTTGGCAGATAGTGGTGGTTGTGCCTGCTTTCTTGTATCACGGCTGGAGGTGGCACCTGATGGAGGTGCTGGTGTAGTGGAAGTAGAAGATGCACGCGGTGTCCATGAGGAAGGTCGACCTGCAGAAAAGTTAGTGCGTGCCATTTCTTGTCGATCCTGCACTTCACGTTCAACTTTACAAGCAAGATGGAATAAACGAGTGATATTAGTATACTCCTTATACTCTAAAATGGTCTGAATCTCTCTATTTAATCCACCCGTAAAACGTGCAAGCATAGCTTCATTCTCCTCAACAATACCACATCTAATCATGCCAGTTTGTAATTCCTGATAATATTCTTCTACATAATTTTTTCCTTGTCTTAAAGGCTGCAATTTTTGAAGCAATTCACGTTGATAATATGGTGGAACCCAACGAGTACGCATAGCAGTTTTCAAAGCAACCCAACTAGCTGGAATAGGATATAATCTACAATGTTCAGACCACCAGACACATGCAAAACTAGTGAAAGCACAAACAGCAGCAGCTACCCGTCTCTCCTCGGGATATTGTAAACATGTAAAACGTTGTTCAGTTTCTAACTCCCAAGTAAGATATATATCAGGAACATATCTACCCTCAAATGGTGGAATATTCAATTTCAGTTTAGGAATATGGACATCATCTCGTACCTGAGGTGGTGGTGCAGGCCTACCATTACGAATATATACCTGAGGTCGACCTGCTGGTGGTGGTGCTGGTGGCTACACGTAGTTCTGATTTTGATCAACCTCATCCTCATAATCGCCCGCATACTCATCATCCTCCTGGGTACCAACAGCAGTAGTAGCAGGAGCCAAAGAAGCATCAACAACACGAACAGCAGCACCGGAAGTTTGGCCATCCTCAATAGGAACACGCTTCGCTCGTCCATACTGATTCAGAAAGAGGCGTTGTTGTTGTTGCAGAGGTGCGATAGGTGCAGCTGGCGGTGGTTGTGGAAAACGTGCGAGCAATTCATTAAACTTGCTATCAAGCTTTGTTTCGAACGTCTTCTCAATGCCATCTATCTTCTCCATGGCCTCGTCAAATCTGTTTAGCACATCTTGCACCTGTCCACTCATCATTTGCTAAAATTTATCATGTAGCTGTTTGTTCGTCAGGTTCTCCCAATCAGTCTCATCGGCTTGTGATCCTACCATGGTTAGCAACAAATAGAAACACAGAAGAATATGATCCTACAGACTACTAAGAAGTGGTGGTGGTGTATCACAAACCCGTCAAACAAATCTCAAATTCTTACCTGTTCTTACCCAGCAACAGGTGGTGATCGGTAACCGTTGTAGTCAAAACTCTCAAAGCTTGGATAGAGCGATTACCAGGAAGATTCAAACGCACGACGTAGATGTATGTGGAGCCGGGAAGGCTTATAGTATGGTAGCAAAAAGGGTCAGCAATAATCAATTCAGAGATGCAAAGTTGAATAAACGCTCAACAACGGTACTGTGCTGGTCCTAGGCTAGACCGTGCTAGAGACGTGAGCCTAGAACACTAAAAAATTACGGTGCTGCACGTAAACAAGGGAAAAGCACACTCTGGAATTTTTTTTCGCTCTTTTTTTTGCACTGCCCTTTTTTTTGCAAAAAATCACTATAATGGCGAGTGTCTCAAAACTCTTCCCAGGTCAAACTGACAGGATGGGCACGAAATTTTTTGACCAATTTTTTTTTTCGATTGCCCAGACCCAAAAGCTGGAAACGGGTCAAAAAAAACTTTCTATAATGGTGACTGTCTCAATACGCTTAGAAACACCTAAAAATAGGATAGCCAGAATTTGTTTTGACAAGTGCGTTTTTAGAAAATTTTGGGCCTAATTTTTTGACAAGTACTCCGGCAAGGAAACACGAATAGGAAACTAGATGAATCTCGAAAACAAACCTAATATGCAAGGAACTCGGATTGGTGGTGGATATATGGTGGTTGTATATGGTAGCGGTGGTGGATATATGGTGGTGGTATATGGCGGCGGTGGTGGTATATGGATACGGATTTGAAGCGGTGGTGGTAGGTGGAAGGGGCGATGATGATGGTGCGGTGGCGGCGTGACAACTTATGACCAGAACTCGAAACTCTAAAAGACTAGACGCTAAGACCAGCAACTAGACACGACGATGCAACCGCAAATTCAACAAAGCAAAACCCTAAAAAGATTATGCAAAGGCTCAGATTGGTTCGGATATGATGAACTAACCCTAATTTTTTTGTGGCTTTTTTCGTGGACTATAGGTATGAAGAACAAACTCGATCTAAACTACGAAAAACTGTAAAATCTCACCGAGCAACCTGGAAATATGATACCACTTGATAGAGGCAAAGGTGTCCCATCTTTCGATGAGATGATGGATTTCGCTTTGGTGGAAGTCGACTTTGACGATCTGACAACGAACGTGCGAGGACGTCGCGCCTTAGCAATCGCTAAACCAACTCCGAGAGGTTATTAACCACGCTGGAGCATGATCAACCTGACCACGAGGGTCTATTTCCAGCGAGCAAACGAAGAACAAGCAAGAAACTGAGATTGCAATCTGGATATTGCGAATATAAGATGAAAGCTTTATTGATCAAGGTGGGGTTCTGTGACGCCTTTGTCTGGTCGTTGAACACCAACGAAGTACGCGAAGTTGCAGCTATGTCGAACTTTAATCTAAACAAAACCCAAAGTCTAAACGGTGCCCTAAGGGCTGTATATATGGAGGAAGAGGGGGGAATTTCGTGGCCCTTGGTGGAGGGGTCCGAAATCAACCCTATCTCTTGTTTCCCCACACATACGGACTCTAAAAATAGCCTATACTTGTGTATTTCGAAATTACAAGGGCCTGGCCCAATAATAAGGTGACGCAGCACCTAGAATAGCCTCGGGACGAAATTTATGAAGTAGCATCTTGTATATTTCGTCCAAGGCTTCATGCACCCATTATGGTGGCTTCAAAGTCCTGAAATCATCACTTGTAACTCCGTTCTTGTTCCCCTTGTGCATGGCATCATCTCATGCTTGTTCTTGCTCTAGTGTCCATCCTTCTCCAAGCTAGGACCTTCATTTGTAAGCAAAACAAATGTATCCAATTTAGGCAGCATCATATTCTCATGAACATTAGAATCATTACCAAGAAACGAAAGTACCTGATAATTTAATTGGCGTGCGCGAGCTCTAGTAATTGGTCCAGTATATGTAGCAGTAGGGGCTGTGGGTGTAACAATGGTATTGATGTCCTCATCAACGGTGGGAGGTCGGGGCCGAGCGATGCGCGCTTCTCTCATACATGTACGCGCGTGTGTGCGAGGCGTTGGCTCTAACTGAACCCGAGCGAGGCGTTGGGCTCTAACTGAACCCGAGCGATTGCACTGTAGGCTACACGTTATAGAACCCGAGTGATCGATCGATGGCCGCTAACTGAACCCGATCGAGCGATTCCTTCGCTACTGCTGCTAACTGAAGCCGATCGATGCTGCCTCTAGGATGAACAGTGAGCGTTGCGG
>NC_041387.1:263009636-263170849 GCF_002162155.2 Triticum dicoccoides
TCCCGATGAACCGGAACCCCGTTTCGACCATTGCGCTCCAACACAAGTCCGTTTCATCCGTTTTGTGGTACGCCACACCCCTCCTGATCAACAGGACCCCCGTTTCGACCGTAGGAGGTCCTTTTCGTCTGTTTTGCGGTACGCCACACCCCTCCCGACCAACAGGACCCCCGTTTCGACCGTAGGAGGTCCGTTTCCTCCGTTTTATGGTACGCCACACCCCTCCCGATCAACAAGACCCTGAACCGAACGTAGGAGGTCTGTTTCCTCCGTTGTGCGGTACGCCAGGCCTCGTTTCCATCGCTTGTTCCGTCCAAGCCCTCTCGATGAACACGACCACGCATTTCGTTCCGACCCAGCCTGTTGGCTCGCACGCGTTCTGTTGCCTCCCGATGAACATGACACATTCCGTTGCCTCCCCATGAACACGACGCATTCTGTTGCCTCCCCATGAACACGATGCATTCCGTTGCCTCCCCATGAACACGACGACGACACTGTTTTTCTGTTCCGACCCAGCCATGTACCCGAGCCCTTGTCGTACGTATGCGTGTGTAGGCGTTTGAGACCCCGCCATTATGTACACATACGTGGTTGTATTTTCTTTCTTGCACCCTGACCGATGTACGTACGTGTACATGCTACGTGTGCGCCTCTACTACGACACGTGCACGCCTCTACATCCATCAGTATATATGTACGTACAGGTTTGCGACCAGAATGACAATCCTACGTACGCTTCGACCAGGTCGGTCCCGACTGTCAGGCACTTCCTTGCATGCGAAGTTGTAGCTGGTGGGTCCCAGCAGTTAGGGGGGCGAATCATTTTGGTTTTGTATTTTTTTGCCCGGACACACTTCCTTGCGTGCGAAGGTGTAGCTGGTAGGTCCCAACAGTCAGGGGGGAAACTTTTTTTTGCAAATATTGTGGCCCATCCGGTGGGTCCCTGCTGTCAGGTGGAGGAATAATTATTTTGTGCGTAATAAGGAGGCACTTCCTTGCAGACGTCATGGACCCAGCTGTCAGCCTCTCCACGCATAGTACTCTTCTGATGGAAGTCGGTCGTTGAACACATTGACCACGCCGCGCCGAGAGCACCACAGCGGCGGACGACAGCAAGGCCTAGGAAGGGGACGACAAGGAGGCAGGGAAGACTCGGCAGTTGTTTCCCACGCCGAGGGGAGTACGACTGTACGAGGGTTTACTGGTTCATCTACCGTCGCAGGAGAATAACATCAGGTGTGGGTGTGTAGAGGGATGGCTAGGTCAGCGATGGGAGTACGGTGGGGCGGTGAGGCCTGTGCGGCAGCACAACCGGCCGCGGGGAGGAGGGAGCAGGCAGTCCCGCCGGCGCTTGTTTGAGCGGCTGGAGCAGGAAGAGCAGAGATTGAAGAAGCATGACGGCCATTGGATGGACATCCAACAGTCACTGCTAGTGCGTCAACCTTTTTTTTAGGAAAGCCTCAAATCTGTGGAAAACAACATACAACCCATCTGGCATTATTTCTAATAATTTACAGCCCATTTGCTAATTCTTAAGGTTTTTTTGGAGCCCATATTCTTTTTGTTAGCATTACATCCCATATTGTGGCCACGGTTAAAAAATTATACGAAATTTTGCATATTTCGGTGCGGTCCGAACTGTTTTTAATCCCGAAATTTCGACTCACATTCAAACTGATTTTAAAAATAATGTATATCAATATAAAATCCAACAAATTCTCTATGCATAAAAATTAATGTAATTTAAAATCTTGAAATGAAAGAAAAGATATTTGAAACTAATTACCGGTTTGATGTGTTTTAAAAATGTCAATCCCATTTCTCATTACTGATGGGCCATTTTCTCGGCCAGCCGAATGAAACCTCTCCTTGTCTTGAATGATTTGCAGCCCAACAGGCCTGACAAAGTGACTTACTTGGCAAATCACAAAAACACTAGGCTGTGGCCGTGGACCCAGCTGTCAGCCTCTCCACGTACAGTACTCTTCCGATGGAAGTCGATCCTTGACCATGTTGACCACGCCGCGCGGAGAGCACCACGGCGATGGACGACGGCGAGGCCTAGGAAGGGGACGGCGCAGAGTCGGGGAAGACGCGGCAGTGGAAGCCCGCACAGAGAGGAGTACGAGGGTTCACTGGTTCGGCTGCGGTGTGAGGCTGCCGTCGCCGCAGGGCCTGGCCAGCGGTGAGAATAGTAGGGGGCGGAGAGGCCTCCGCGGCAGCACAGCCGGCCACGGGAGGTAGGAGCATGCGGCACGACCGGCGCTGCTTTGGGTGGCTGGAGCAAGAAGACCGGAGGTTGAAGAAGCACTACGGCCGTTGGATGGACATCGTACGGTCACTAGAGCTAGAATCGTTCATATGGACTAAGTTGACAAAGCCCTTCGTCCCCGTCAACTTAGTAGGCCCACAAGTCAGCCTCCCACCAAGGTGGCTCCCAGCTAGCTGGGGGAGTATTCATTTTTTTGTGCGTAATAAGGAGGCACTTCCGGTGGGTCCGAGCTGACAGCGGGGAATGTTTTTTTCGCGAAATACGGTGGCTCGTCCGATGGGTCCCAGCAGTCAGGGGGAAATGTTTTTTCGCAAAATACTGGTGGCCCGCCCGGTGGGCCCCCGCTGTCAGGTGGAGGAATAATTATTTTCCGCATAATAAGAGTCACCCTGTGCAAAACCGAACCGAAAACCAAAAACTGAACCGAAAAAACCAAACCAAACCAAAATTCCGGTTTTTTCAGGTTTTGGTTATGGTTTCTGTTTGCAAAATAAGAAACCATATTGCATTCGGTTTTTTCGGTTTAAAACCAAAAAAATCGGTTAAACCGAACAAAACCGAAAGGCCAAGTAGATTTCACAGAATCAGTCAATCACAGCTCACATCACAGGCCCATCGGCCATCGCTCGCGGCCCAGCGCGGCAGCGCCCCAGGCCCCAGCCTAACCTCATGCACGCTTGCTTCAACCCTAGCATTAGCAATTCCCCACACGCACACACAGAGCAGCAGAGAGCGGGATGACGGCGGCGCCCTAGCTAGGTCACACTCCGGCCATCTGGCGCATCCATCCGCTCCCCTCCGTCCTCTGTCCTCCGTCCTGCTTCACGCACACCGGCATCGCCATCCTCTGCCCTCCATCGTCCGTCGCGCGCATCAGCCTCACCTTCCTCCGCCCTCCGTCGTACATCGCACGCACTGGTATCGCCGACTTCTGCCCTCCTCCTCCGCGTCGCTGACCTCCGCCCTCCGTCGCGCGCATCGGCACACGCGTCCATGGAGCAGGACATGAGCCGCCGGATGGTAAGGCACTTTCTTTTTTCATCTTGATTCGCTCTGGTAGAAGAATTGTTCAGTAGCGAGCACACACATAGAGTTAGTTCTTATTTAGTTACTGAACATGGATGGATGCATGGTTTCACTAGTTTGTTACTGAACATGGGTGTTTCCTATAATCCTATTTAGTTTTCCAGCAACTTTTTTAGTATTGGTTCTGCTGATGGTCACTGATACTGAATGAAAACTACCTGACTTATTTTTTCAGGTGTCCGAGAGTGTTAGAGTTAACCTTGGCGCTGGTTCTGCTGCTGATCAACCTCTCTCAATAGATCTTGATGTTACCCCTGGCAGTGTGTGTGGGGGGGGGGAATAGTCGGAAGAGGTCAAAGGCATGGATGCACTTCACAGTTCATAAAGATGATCCTGATCATGCTAATTGCAACTACTGTGATGCTGTACTGGGTTGCAAATCCGCATCGGCAGGTACTTCTTCTTTAGTCAACCATTTGAAGATTTGCAAAAAGAATCCTGCCCACATATGTAGCACTCAGTCCAAGCTTACCTACCAAGTTAGCGAAGATGGTAATTCGGTGGTTCCTTGGCAATACATTGAGAAAGAAGTTAGAGAAGCATTTGCTCACATGATAGTGATAGACGAGCTTCCATTCATATTTGCAGAGAAATAAGGTTTTAGGTTGTTTGTGGCTAAAGCTTGCCCAAGGTTCACTATACCATCTAGGACAACTATGTATAGAGATATCATTGCTCTTTACGAAGATGAGAAAACTATGCTTAGAAAATATTTCATTGAATCACGTCAAACTGTTTGCCTCACCACTGATACATGGACATTAAAACGACAACAAAGCTACATGGTCCTTACTGCACATTTCATTCATTCCGGGTGGAATCTTAGAAAAAAAATTATTAACTTTGTCTTGGTAGATGGACACAAAGGGGATGACATTGGGAAATCATTAGAAAAATTACTTATTGAGTGGGGCATTGAGAGAGTGTGCACTATTACTGTCGATAATGCAAGTTCTAATGACACTTGCTTAGCCCACATGAAGAGGTCTTTGACTAATAGGGGCTGTACACATGAAAAAAGTCAGTATCTTCACATGAGGTGTGTGGCACATATTGTTAATCTAGTGGTCCAAGATGGGCTATAGATAATGTGCCATCCAATAAACAGAACTCAAAGTGTTATCAAGTTTGTGAGAGCCTCCCCAACTAGATTGGATTTATTTAAAAAGTGTGTGTAGCTTAGCAAGGTAGAGAGTAAAGGTTTGATTAATATTGATGTGGCTACTAGATGGAACTCCACATTTATAATGCTAGAGACTGGTGAGAAATTTGAGAGGGCATTTGAGGAGTATGCACTTCAGGATCCCAACTACAAGACTGAGTTAGAAAAAACTGGTCCAGAACCTAAGCCTGATACTCCTGATCAGCGGGGTCCTCCAACTCAAAGTGAATGGGTGTATGTTCGTGAGTTCAAACAATTCCTCCAACACTTCTATCTCCTCACTAATAAGGTTTCTGGCACTAAGTACGTTATAGCCAACACCTTCTTGGAAGATATTGCTGATGTACATTTTATGTTGGGTGAATGGAGTGATCATGTGATTTGTGGTGATGATGAAATATTTAAATGCATGGCTACCAAGATGAAAACCAAGTATGAGAAGTACTGGGGTGATCCTGAAAAGATGAACAAGTATATATTCATTGCTGCCATCCTTGATCCAAGGTATATGGTTGATTGGTTGTTGTTCATTTGTCAAATATATGTAGCTATTGTTCTTAATGCCCTTCTAACTTGTCTTGTCTTGTCTTAATTCTTTATGCAAGGACCAAGGAATCTCATTTCTTTAAAGACATGATTGAAGACACCTATGGCAGTATAATAGGTAATAGAATCTTGACATCTTCCCACAATGAATTTGTCTCTCTTTTTGGAGAATATAGAGAATTATATGGAACCAGTAGCCGTCCTATGGAATTAGCATCACAAGATCATCCTAGTGCAAATGCTTCTCAAAATTCTCTAGTGAGGTCACGATACAACCAGAAAAGAATGAGAGTTTGCGGAGATGGCAGCACTAGCACAAATACCAGAACTGAATTAGACAAGTACCTAGCTGAGGACACAGAAGAGTTGACTGCTCAAATTTGACCTTCTTGAATGGTGGAAGTGCAATGCTCTTCTCTTTCCCGTACTTTCAAAAATGGCTCGTGATATACTAGCAATCCCCATCTCTACGGTTGCTTCTGAATCAGCTTTCAACACTAGTGGTCGTATTCTCGATGACTTCAGAAGCTCTTTAACACCAGCGACACTGCAGTCGTTGATATGCACACAAGATTGGTTGCGTTCTAAGTGTATCAATGTTGAAGCTGATCTTGCTAAGTTGACCAGGCTGGAGGAAGGTATTTAAATGAATGTGTATTTCAATTACTTCAATGATCATGCAACATTAATGCTATTTAATTGATCATGCAATATTTCTGTTGTTTTTATAGAAGCGGTGCCATTCATTTAAATGATAATGTGAAAATATCGATTGATTGATCTTCATGCATGGAGCTGGACTGGAAAATTGCTCCCTGAAGCCCAGAAGTGATGAAACAAATGCCATTTTATCTCGATCTGCACCTTTTCTTTCTTTGTCGTGTGTTGCACATGTACTGTACTGAAGTTTGTTATCTCGAGCTGGAGCTGAACTTTGGTTGTTCCAGAATTTGCACTTTGTACTGAAGTTTGTTATCTTGATGTACTGGGCATGTACTGGGCCTTTCAAAAATGGCTCGTGATAGACTATTACTAGCAATCCCCATCTCTATGTTCTAGAACTTTGCTTATACTGGGCATGTTAAGTTATGCTTGTGGTTGTACTGGACAAGTTTTTGTTCCAGAATTTCTTCGTGTGGTTTCACTGGATAGTTACTAAATTAGTGCTTGTAGTTGTAATCGTAGTCTTCTACTAGATTGTTGTACTGGAACATAAATTCTTACATGTTTCAGAATTTCTTCAAGTATGTAACCAGGTTGTAGTTGTATTGGACAAGTACTAAATTTGTTTTTCCATGTGGCCAAACCATGTGTTGATTAAAAATTCACGTCAACTTTGGTTATTTTGGTTATTACCGAAACCAAACCGATAGCAAATGGTTATTACCGAAACCGAACCGTATCTATGTATAAAACAGTATAAACCGAAGTATAAAAACCATATAAACCGAACCGAATCAAACCGAAAAAACCGAATGCACAGGCTGAATAAGGAGGCACTTCCTTGCGGCTGTCGTGGACCCAGCTGTCAGCCTCTCCACGTACAGTACTCTTCCGATGGAAGTCGGTCGTTGACCTCATTGACCACGCCGCGTTGAGAGCACCACGGCGGTGGACGATGGCGAGGCTTAGGAAGGGGACGACGCGGAGCCGGGCAAGACGTGGCAGTGGATGCCCACACGGAGAGGAGTACGAGCGTTCACTGGTTCGGCGGGTGTGAGGCTGCCGTCGCCGCAGAATAACAGGGGGTGTGGGTGAGTGGAGGGATAGCCTGGCCAGTGGTGGGAGTAGTATGGGGGCAATGAGGCCTCCGCGGTAGCATAGCCGGCCATGGGAGGCAGGAGCAGGCGGCACGACCGGCGCTGCTTTGGGAGGCTGGAGCAAGAAGACCAGAGGTTGAAGAAGCACTATGGCCGTTGGATGGACATCATACGGTCACTGGACTATTGACTAAGTTGACAAAGCCCTCCGTCCCCGTCAACTTAGTAGGCCCACAAGTCAGCCCAACAATATGGTGGGTCCCAGCTAGCAGGTGGTATTCATTTTTTTGTGCGTAATAAGGAGGCACTGATAGAGGCAAAGGTGTCCTGATGTTTCGATGAGATAGCAATCGTTTTCTGTGGAGTCGACTTTGACGATCCGACTACGAACGTGTGAAGACGTCGCGCCTTAGCACTCGCTAAACCAACTTCCGAGGGGTAATTGACCACGCCGGAGCACGATCAACCTGACCACGAGGGTCTATTTCCTGCGAGCAAACGAAGAACAAGCAAGAAACTGAGATTGCAATCTGGATATTGCGAATAAAAGAGGAAAGCTTTATTAATGAAGGTGGGGTTCTGTGACGCCTTGGTCTGGTCGTTGAACACAAACGAAGTACGCGAAGTTGCAGCTATGGAGAACTTTCAATCTAAACAAAACCCAAAGTCTAAACGGTGCCCTAAGGGCTGTATATATGGAGGAAGAGGGGGGAATTTCGTGGCCCTTGGGTAAGTGGTCCGAAACCAACCCTATCTCTTGTTTCCCCACACATACGGACTCTAAAAACAGCCTATACTTATGTATTTCGAAATTACATGGGCCTGGCCCAATAATAAGGTGACGCAGCACCTAGAATAGCCTCTAGACGAAATTTATGAAGTGGCATCTTGTATATTTCGTCCAAGGCTTCATCCACTCCTTATGGTGGCTTCAAAGTCCTGAAATCATCAGTTGCAACTCCGTTCTTGTTCCCCTGGCGCATGCCATCAACTCCATGCTTGTTCTTGCTCCAGTGTCCATCCTTCTCAAAGCTAGGCCCTTCATTTGTAATCAAAACAAATGTATCCAATTTAGGCAGCATCATATTCTCATGAACATTAGAATCATTACCAAGAAACAAAAGTACCTGGTAATTTAATTGGCGTGTGCGAGCTCTAGTAATTGGTCCGGTATATGTAACAGTAGGGGCTGTGGGTGTATCAATGGTATTGATGTCCTCATCAGGCACTTCCTTGCGTGCGAAGATATAGCTGGTGGGTCTGACCTATCAGCGGGGGGAACATTTTTTTCGCGAAATACAGAGGCCTTTCCTGTGGGTCCTAGCTGTCAGGTGGAGGAATCATTATTTTGCGCGTAATAAGGAGGCATTTCCTTGCATGCGGCCGTGGACCCAGCTGTCAGCCTCTCCACGTACAGTCCACTTCTGATGGATGTCGTTCATTGACCACATTGACCAGGCCGCGCCGAGAGCACCAGGTTGGTGGACGACGGTGAGGCCTAGGAAGGGAACGACACGGAGCCTAGGAATACTCGGCAGTTGTTTCCCACGCGGAGGAGTATGAGGGTTTATTGGTTCGTGTGCCGTTGCCAGAGAATAACAGCATGTGTGGGTGAGTAGAGGGATGGCTAGGCCAGCGATGTGAGTATGGTGGGGCCGTGATGCCTGCGCACCAGCATAGCCGGCCGCAGGAGGAGGGAGCAGGCAGTCCCGCCGGCGCTTGTTTGAGCGGCTGGAGCATGAAGAGCAGAGATTGAAGAAGCATGACAGCCATTGGATGGACATCCAACAGTCACTACTTTCGTGTGTTGACTAAGTTGACAGAGCGTTGCGTGTGCGTCAACCTTTTTTTATGAAAGCATACGCGTCAACCTGTAGTTGGTGCACAAGTCAGCCTCAAATCTGTGGAAAACAACATACAGCCCATCTGCCATTATTTCTAATAATGTAAAACCCATTTGCTAATTCTTAAGAATTTTTCTGGAGCCCATCCTCTTTTTATTAGCATTACACCCCATATTGTGGCCATGGTTAAAAAGTATACGGAATTTTGCATATTTAGGTGCGGTCAACTGTTTTTAATCCACAAATATCGATTCACATTCAAACTATTTTGAAAAATAATTTATATAAATATAAAATCCAAATAATTGTCCACGCATAACAATCAATGGAATTTAAGATCTTGTAATGAAAAAAAATTGAAACTAATTCCCGGTTTGATTTGTTTAAAAAATGTACAGCCCATTTCTGGGCAAACCGAATGAAACTCTCCTCGTCTTGAAAGATTTGCAGCCCAGCAGGGCCGATAAAGCAAGTAGGCCTTGTTTGGGTATTTCTTTAAAAAAATAGAACTGGGCTAGCCATTTTCAACAAGAAAAAAATACAACTGGGCTCATGATGTGGTAAACATAAATAAAACCCTGGCTAGGCGGGCCATAGGCCCCGCACAGCCCCCGCAAAACTAGTATAAATAACAACTCCTTGTTCCTCAAAAATAACCGCGCGACTTGCTGGGTCCCTGGTGTCAGCCGCTCGTAGTGTAATTCTCTCGTTTATTGACTACGTCGACAATGGCGTGAGCCCCAGATGTCCAACCATTAGGAGGAACCATATTTTTGGGCTTGTACTATAGAGGCACTTGCTTGCGTACTGCCATGACGCTGGTGGGTCCCTACTATCATCCTCTCCACGTATAGTCATCTCCTTGTTCCTCTCGGTTGTTGATGACGTTGACAACGCAAGAGGGCGGCGCATCGCGCACGGCAAGCGAACCAAGGGCGCAAGGCATAGGACGACGTCGAGGCCTTGGACGGAACGAACAGGAGCCGTGCAAGATGCGCCGGTCTAGTCGAAGGCGGAGGGGGGTATGATGGTTGACTGGTTCGGGTGCGGGTGCGTGTTGGGGCTGACATCACCGGAGAATAACAGGATGTGTGGGGGGAATAGAGGGAGGGACTGGCCAACGTTGGAGGGTACGTATGGTAGGGCGGCGGAGGCGCAGCCAGCCATGGGAGGCGGGAGCAGGCGGAGCCGACGGGGTGGTTTGGTTTGGGCGGCTGGAGGAAGAAGAAGACAAGAGATAGAAGATACACAACAGATGTTGGATGTCATTCCAACGGCTGGAAGGCAGAATCATTTGTTGACTGGCTAGTAAGTCGACACCACCTTGGATAGGCTATTTCCTTGCGGGTCCCCAATGTCAGAATCCAAATCTTTCACGGTCATGTAGCCTTTCCTATGAAAATTATATCCCATTAAGTTTGTGGGTGCTGGTGGGGGCTAATCACTTGGCTTCTGTAATGCACAGTGAGCTCAAGCAGCCAGCGAGAGTGATGTTATTTCCCTTGGTTGGGATTTGTTACAATACATCACTCTAAATTAAACGAATGGCAAGCCATTTGCCTTGTTTCAAAGAAAATATGATAGTCACAGCCGAGTTGAAAAGGGCAGGAACATCTAACTTTAGCTTACAAACTGTACAAAAGCACGAGGTTAATTGTTCATCAGGTTTACAAAAAAACCAGATTGAAAAGGGCAACAACATCTAACTCCAGCACTGTTTTCGGCAGTCACAGTCAAATGGACCGGTCAGGTCCATAGAATGAACATCCTGGGTCATAAAATTTACTGGATTATGACCATAATATGTTGTAAATAGAAGCCCAGCACGTTCAGAAGCTCTTTTGCCCACCTGAAACTCCTTTTTTTGCTCTTCGACATACCCATCCGTCAAAACCATGCTGCTGATAAACTTAAGCCTGATGGACAATAGTAACCTCGCATTCAGCAGGAAGAATGTGACAAATCTTGTGTTTGCACAGTTGGCTACATATCGTTCTAGCGTTATTGTCTTCAATCAAATCTCATGAGAAGTGAGAAAATCCCGCTGCTTACGAATCCACCGATTGGTTATAACTTTCTTACCCCATCCTGTTGCATAAATAGACATGAAGATTGAAAATAGTTAAGGTCTAAAAGAAGAGTGTCGAAAGAGCAACAGCCGAATGGTTAATTCTAGTACACTATATGCGGGCTTCCAATGTGCGTGAAATTATCACCTTTATATACAACTTCTCTAGACATGGAAAGCATTGCAGCAAGCCAATAATCTTGTTCAGATCAAAACTATTCATTTGGATATATAAGATCTTGACAGAATCGAGCACCATTGATAGGCCATCCATGGAGAAACTCTTCATTGAGCATAGAACATAATATTAGGACAAAATGTGTACTCCAAGATGATATATAAATTATGCGCAGAAGTTTAAAATGCAGCTTATGGTTACAAGTGTAGATGATAATATAGAGTACCTGAAGAACTGTGGAGCCAAACACCATATTGAATGAGCACAGAGATCATATATTACACCCAAGGTCTCCAGTTTAGGCGCAGAGAGGACGGTTATTTGCAACGGTGAATAACTAGAATCAAGGATCAACCTTTGAAGTGAAGGGGCATCTTGGATGATGAGGTGCCTTTTGTCAAAAGAAATTCCAATTCTTACAAGGTTAGGCGACTTTATTTGGAGACAACCGATTCTAACTGTGAAAACAAGCACCAAGCACTCCAGCGCAGGGCAACTGGAGTGGCTGATGTTGTGCAATGAGGCCTCCGATATACGAACCCGCACAAGTGAAAGTTTCTTGAGAAATGGGAGTCGAAGGTTTAGTACCAGATTTTCTGGTAGGTAGCACAACGCAAAGGTGGTGGTGTGGAGAGAGGAGGAAAACCGCGAGATGGACATCTGTGCTGAGGGCACAAGTTCATAGCATTCAGTATGTGGTATGTGATTCCCAGGGGAATAGTAGAACTCAAGCAGCTGTAGTTCTGTGAATTCAGAGGATTTCAGCCAGGCATCCACCGTGCAGGGCATGGTATTCTTGCTCGGGTAGCATGACGGGATGCAGAGGCTTTGAACGGAGCCCTGGTGGGAGGAGATGATGGCTCTGGGGATTTCAAAACCATTGAAGAGAGATAGCTGACGACAGTCGAGATTAAGGGGCACGACACGCCATAGAGGGCGCCACCGAATTGAGAGGACTTGGGTGCGGCAGCAATCCTTGGTGGGGAGAAGCGAGATGATCTCCCCAAGGATGGCGTCCGGGAGATCACTGATGTGGTCCACCCGAGATTCTATGGGTTCCTGGGATCCGGTGGGGGCAGGGTCGCCGCACCGCGCACGGCAAGCGAACCAAGGGCGCAAGGCGTAGGACGACGGCGAGGCCTTGGACGGAACAAACAAGAGCCGTGGAAGATGCACCGATCTAGTCGAAGGCGGAGGGCGGTATGAGGGTTGACTGGTTCGGGTGCGGGTGCATGTTGGGGCTGAAATCACCGGAGAATAACAGGATGTGTGGGGGAATAGAGGGAGGGACTGGTCAACGTTGGAGGGTACGTATGGTAGGGCAACAGAGGTGCAGCCAGCCATGGGAGGTGGGAGCAGGCGGAGCCGACGGGGTGGTTTGGTTTGGGCGGCTGGAGGAAGAAGAAGACAAGAGATAGAAGATACATGACAGATGTTGGATGTCAATCCAACGGCTGGTAGGCAGAATCATTTGTTGACTGGCTAGTAAGTCGACACCACCTTGGATAGGCTATTTCCTTGCGGGTCCCCAATGTCAGAATCCAAAGTTGTCACGGTCATGCAGCCTTTCCTATGAAAATTACAGCCCATTAAGTTTGTGGGTGCTGGTGGGGGCTAATCACTTGGCTTTTGTAATGCACAGTGAGCTCAAGCAGCTGGCGAGAGTGATGTTATTTCCCTTGGTTAGGATTTGTTACAATATTTCACTCTAAATTAAATGAATGGCAAGCCATTTGTCTTGTTTCAAAGAAAATATGACAGTCACAGCCAAGTTGAAAAGGGCAGGAACATCTAACTTTAGCTTACAAACTGTACAAAAGCATGAGGGTTAATTGTTCATCAGGTTTACAAAAAAAACCAGATTGAAAAGGGCGACAACATCTAACTCCAGCACTGTTTTCGGCAGTCACAGTCAAATGGGTCGGTCAGGTCCATAGAATGAACATCCTGGGTCATAAAATTTACTGGATTATGACCACAATATGTTGTAAATAGAAGCCCGGCACGTTCAGAAGCTCTTTTGCCCACCTGAAACTCCTTTTTTTGCTCTTCGACATACCTATCCGTCAAAACCATCCTGCTGATAAACTTAAGCCTGATGGACAATAGTAACCTCGCATTCAGCAGGAAGAATGTGACAAATCATGTGTTCCCACAGTTGGCTACATATCGTTCTAGCGTTATTGTCTTCAATCAAATCTCATGAGAAGTGAGAAAATCCCGATGCTTACGAATCCACCGATTGGTTATAACTTTCTTACCGCATCCTGTTGCATAAATAGACATGAAGATTGAAAATAGTTAAGGTCTAAAAGAAGAGTGTCGAAAGAGCAACAGCTGAATGGTTAATTCTAGTACACTATATGCGGGCTTCCAATGTGGATGAAATTATCACCTTTATATACAACTTCTCCAGACATGGAAAGCATTGCAGCAAGCCAATAATCTTGTTCAGATCAAAACTATTCATTTGGATATATAAGATCTTGACAGAATCCAGCACCATTGAAAGGCCATCCATGGAGAAACTCTTCATTGAGCATAGAACATAATATTAGGACAAAATGTGTACTCCAAGATGATATATAAATTATGCGCAGAAATTTAAAATGCAGCTTATGGTTACAAGTGTAGATGATAATATAAAGTACCTGAAGAACTGTGGAGCCAAACACCATATTGAAATGAGCACAGAGATCATGTATTACACCCAAGGTCTCCAGTTTAGGCGCAGAGAGGACGGTTATTTGCAACAGTGAATAACTAGAAGCAAGGATCAACCTTTGAAGTGAAGGGGCATCTTGGATGATGAGGTGCCTTCCGTCAAAAGAAATTCCAATTCTTACAAGGTTAGGCGACTTTATTTGGAGACAACCGATTCTAACTGTGAAAAGAAGCACCAAGCACTCCAGCGCAGGGCAACTTGAGTGGATGATGTTGTGCAATGAGGCCTCCGATATACGAACCCGCACAAGTGAAAGTTTCTTGAGAAATGGGAGTCGAAGGTTTAGTACCAGATTGTCTGGTAGGTAGCACAACACAAAGGTGGTGGTGTGGAGAGAGGAGGAAAACCGCGAGATGGACATCGGTGCTGAGGGCACAAGTTCATGGCGTTCGGTATGTGGTATGTGATTTCCAGGGGAATCGTAGAACTCAAGAAGCTGTAGTTCTGTGAATTCAGAGGATTTCAGCCAGGCATCCACCGTGCAGGGCATGGTATGCTTTCTCAGGTAGCATGACAGGATGCAAAGGCTTTGAACGGAGCCCTGGTGGGAGGAGATGATGGCTCTGGGGATTTCCAAACCATTGAAGAGAGATAGCTGACGACAGTCGAGATTAAGGGGCACGGGGCGCCATAGAGGGCGCCACCGAATTGAGAGGACTTGGGTGCGGCAGCAATCCTTGGTGGGCAGAAGCGAGATGATCTCCCCAAGGACCGCGTCCGGGAGATCGCTGATGCGGTCCACCCGAGATTCTACGGGTTCCTGGGATCCGTTGGGGGCAGGGTCGCCGCTTCTCCCCGCGCTGCCGGGTGCAGGATCTATAGCAGGCTTCGTCGCTGGCGGGAGCCTCATCTTCTTGGCGGCGGGGTCAGCCGACTCCATTTTCCTCGAGGGCGTCGCGTCGCGCTCACGGATTTGAGCAGAGTAACGAATGACGAGCCTAGTTGTAGTGCGAGCGAAGAAGAAGGGGAGCTGTGGGTTTTTAGTAGGAGTGAGGAAGAAGGGGAGCTGGGGTTTTCTGTAGGAGTGAGGTGAGGAATTTGGGGGTACGAGTGGAGCAAGCTGACGTGAGGTGGATGGGAGCGAGGAGGAAGAAGAGCACCCATGTTTTTTTGGGGGGCGGTGTGCTGGGTGTGGGTAGCGCCTCTCATTCAGTAAATATATGGGCTTTTGAATTGATTTTACTATTTACTAGTGCGGATGGGCTGTTTTGTCTTGGGCCCAGAGAAACAATTACTACTAGTAAAGTGGAGACACTCTACAGCTACCCACAAAAACAATTACTACTAGTACAGTGGAGATACTCTACCGCTTCTGGCTCCTCCTAGGTCATTGAAACGTCTCCCTCTACTGAATGCCGTTATACTTTTGTTCACCGACATGCAGGCCATGCAGCGCACGGGCCCAAATGCCATCCACCAAATTAGAAGGCAATATGCAGGCGAAGAGTAACCCCGGTCGTAGCGCGGCAGTAACGAGCCGTCGTATCACAAAACCCCGCCTCCCCGCAGTCTAAGTTTGACGGACGAAGCAACCATCATTTCACTCTTTGCTGAATCCCCTTCTCCCGCACCGTCATTAAGAAAGGCAACACTCGCATCTACCACTGTTCTTCTCTCCCAACTAAGGGAAGGTAAGTGGATCCGTGATATTGGTATATTTTCGTTCAGAGAAAAAAAGAACTTTTGCAAAGCAGTAACCGATGCTAACTCTCTTTTTTGTTTCATTGTCAATGTGATTGTGTTTTGCTTTCAGTGGTCTCCTAGTATTCGTCAGTTTCATGATGGACCAAGGAGAACAAGGCAAAGATTTGCCGATATTGGAGCAGACGCAGGAGGCTGATCCCCATGAGACAAAGAGCTCCAAGAAGATGGAGGCAACCACCGAGCCGACCCCAGATACGCTCACGGCCACTACTGAGATGGTCAACGCCCCGTTTGAGGTTACAGCCCCCATGGCACTGTAGGAGCAGTTTTCCCCCTTCGAGGATGTGTCCCCCTCCACTGAGCTGCCCAAGGTGATTTCCTTCTTTGCCGATCTCGATTGTGGTTTTTCATCTTAGTATGTGGTGATTGTTTTAGAAAAGGAGTATGTGGTAATTAATAATGCAAAATTTCATTAGCTTCGATGCCATGCTATACATAGTGGTTTAAATAACTTATGTTTCTTATACTAAAAAGTAATTCAGAATTTGTTTCTGTTTCAATTAGAGCCCTGATGCAGACAAGGATTGTGTGGTTGTAAATGTCACTCACTATGAGGCGGATGACCTGAATATACACACTGGGAAAACATAGTTCTTAGGCTGTTGGATCCTAGAAGCCATATGCTGTTATACCAATGAAGAGTTGTATTCCAGCCTAACTGTTGTCAGACGTGTTGTCGAGGGTGTACTAAAGCACAAGAAGTTCAAAGCTACTCATTCCTTTGTGAGGCATACTGTTCTTGTCAAGCTTACGCAGGAAGATGACGTGGCATGCCTCCACAAACAAGTTTATCAGTGGCAAGGCCACAAGGTTGTCTTCATGAAGGTTCACAGGATTGAGCTGCTGCGGGACGTCCTCAATGATGTTCATGGCAATGTCCGTCTTGTGTCCAGCCCAAATTAGATCGAGGCATGAAATAGTTGCCCCAGCTAGTGTTAAATAGTACTTTGGATTGTGTCTAATTATCTGAACCTTGCATGTTATCGACCCCTCTGGGACTAGTACTCTGTTTGAATCCGTCTATGGGAACTGCTGCTACTTTTGTGTGCCCGGGAATCATGTGAGAACCATCGTAATTGTTCCCAAACAGATGCATCCTCACTAGTTTTTTCATGAATATGGCATGGTAAGACATAAGTTGTCACGGTTTATCATACGAGCAGTGTGTGTTTTGATGAAATAGAGCACTCATTCGAGAACCGTGCGCCAACGTATACATAAGTACTTGTAAACACTGTTGTTGCTACCCCACTTGTAAGCAGTTGTGCAAAACACGGCACATTGGCTCAGCCCGCTTCAACACTAGGCTATCGACCAGCTAACAATCAATAATCTGCTGTTTGACATATAAGCATCTATGTATCTTGTTACAGTGGTTCATGCAGTTAATTGAGGCCACAATGTAATAAATTCCAAACGTTCACACGCTAGCCCAGCGCTCATGTGGAACACTCACATTAAACTCGTCTTCATAAAATACTTGAAAAGCATAAGTTAAGCAATTTTATACATCTCAATGATGAACATAACAAACATATACTAGTTCAAGGCAAAAGACAAAGTTGTGAGAAGGTTTACAACTCAGGAAAAAACAAGCAAGGCTTCTCTGAGTAAAGGGCCTCCCGGCAGGCTTAAATTTCCTAGAGTTCAGTCTGGTTTTTTCTTGTTGCCACCATCCAGGGTTAGGTTCTCTCATTCCAGAATAACCAATTATAATTGTGGTCTCAACTGGAATGCTGAACTGAACCATGCAGTGTACTGACCAGCTGAAATGCTTGTGCATTCCACTAAATTTAAGCACCATTATTTTCAGAAATAAGCAGACCACAATGCCTCTTGTCCGCGCACCTGTCCAAAAACCTGCCGTACAGCCGTGCCAGCTAGTCCTCGGTCCATGGATGAACTGGTAGAAAGTGCATTTGGACTAGGATGCAGTTGTTTTCGCTCGTTCCTGCACTGCAATCAGGAAGTAAAACGTACGAATCAACTTTTTTAGATTGCGTTGGTCATTCTACCTTAGTTACTACCAATGTAGGGATACCTTGAAGACGGGAGGTTAGACGACGGCAACGCGGGATAGCCATCTCATTTTGCGCAGTTGTACTAAAACTGAGGTGTGTGCTTTTGATTGCGCGGATAGAAACGATACGGAGACAGACATCCCGAAACGATATGGAGACAGACATCCCTATTTACGCAAATACGAAATACGGTTATTTAAACAGTGGTAGATATTACTACTTTCCCCCGTTTCCTCTTAGAACCAAGTCCTAGATTCATGGTACAGCTTTCCCACTTTCTTCCCTGTTTGAACCAACGCTTTGAGTCAACTGTATGAACTAGCTTTACTTCTAATAATAGTATAAGTCTAGGTGGCTTTGGAACAACGGACGGAAGTAGAAAAGGATCCACACGAAGGGGGAAGAGCTGGGGCAGTAGAGCAAGGCAGGTTTCGAAAGAATATATACCTGAGGGTCGTCGGCATGTGGCAAAGACGGCGTCGGGAGGCTGCATCTTGGCGACAATACCGCAGGGAGGAAGCAGGGGTCGGAGGCCCTCCCGAGCCGGCGCTCTCTTGGAGAGAATGACACGGCCGCCGATCAGGACGCGCGGGCAGCCATTGGTCTCCTCCCTCGCCGCCGACGACAGCGTGAACGATGCACCTACACCCCTGCCCTGGTCGAGGTTGTCCGGCCGGATTTGTGACCAGCCGTGAGCTGACAGAGAGAGTGTGGCCACCTATGTCTTGCTTAGATCTGGAGAGCATGAGAGAGTGAAGGAGAGGAACCCTAGTAAAGCAAGCGCTAAGGCTCCTGCTTTTATATATAGTGGAGTGATTTTGTTGTACCAGCTTCAAAAAAATGCGCTCCTACATGTACCCGCGAGTGGGTGTGAGAGAACTAGTGCGTGCGTGCACCGCTTCTCTTTGTGAGATTACAATATACTATGCCCAAAGAACGTTCGCCACAAGAGTAATAGGAGTATAAGTGTGTGACGTGTGAGCTAAAATAAAATGTGCACGCCGTCTTTTGTTTTTTAGAAGTTCTGAGGGTAGGGTGTGAAGAGCACATATGTGTGTGACGTCTACCTGCAGATAGACGGTGGGTGCGGCGTGCGAGTCTGTGAGAGGACTCGGGAGAGTCGTGAATCGTGAGGGTGCATGTGCGTGAGAGAGAGGGGGCCCATATCAATGCAATGCATGTGTCCGTAAATCATTATCCGACAAATGTTCGCCACAAGCCTTTTCCTGACGAACGCCGTAAGAACCGTTAGATCGGCAGCCGACAGTGTCACTTTTGCCATGTCATTCAACAGAACAGCCACTCCTCCTACACACAAATTTTCCACGTGAGTGTTAGTAACTGTCGTGTGCTCCCTCCGTTCTGAAATGCAGTGCATATAGCTTTATTGAAAATTCGAACCTCGCAAAGTTTTACCGAGTTTCCGTGTACCAAATTGCACATGTAGAATACCCTGTATATATCATTTCATTCATCTTCGAGAGGTAACTATAAAGATGGGTGAGGAGTCTACAAAGAAAGACCATCGTATCACCCGCAGCAATTTCAACCATCCTTTAGTGTCGAGGAATATCATAGGAACTCTATATGATATGATTTTTATAGGATTTTTTCCTTTAGAGCCAATTGGTTCATCGGAATAGATTCATATACTCCACATGTCTAATGAAATAAACATGATATCATTTCTATAGCTTTAGAGCCACTTGGTTCATATGAATGGATTCCTATACTCCCTTAATTTCCAAGGAAAATAAACATTAGCGTATATTCAATAGAAAAGTTCCTATGATATGAACCAAATTACATCTCTTTTCTAATCCCTCCTCATTGGAATTGAGATACATGTTATCTCTAGATTCAATAGAATACATGCTAGATCCACTCGAAAGCAACAAAAAAGGCTAGAAAACGGTGGGAGGGACTCCAAATACGTGATCAACGTGGCTCATGATACCATATGATACGGGGCTAACCCGATGTAGGCCGATCTTTCACGTTTGGAGTGGGATCCCTCAAAGAACACGATGAACAAGGGTAAGAACGGGGAGAAATCACAAGGGGAAACACTCGAGAACAAGTCCAATCACACATCCACTAGACAATCAAACACACAAGATCACAAGGTACATGAACAACAGAGAGAAAGATACAAGGTAGAGTTCATCCCAAATCCTATGAAGGAGATGAGGGCTTGAATCCTAGAAGGATCTTCCCACGAAGGGGGTCTTGAATCCCGCGGGATCTTCTCACATGGAGGTCTTGAACTCCATGGGAGTGGTAGTCTCTCTCTCTCAAGAGTAGAGGTAGGAGCAAAGCTCACCTAAGAATGAGCTATCATATTTGCTAACCCTAGAAAGGATGAGGGGAAGGTCTATTTATAGTCTAAGCCACGAAGGGGTAAGTGGGAGAGGGATACAAGGCCAAAGGCCCGGCTGCGCAGAGGCAGTGTTGGACGTCCGGTCGGGGTCGGACGTCCAGTCGCTCGCGGGGGTCCGGACGTCCGGAGGGCATCGGACTTCCGATGTTTTGGCTCTGGACAGGAGGTGCCGGTCGTCCGGTCGGCTTCGGTCGTCCGGTTCCTGGTACTTGTCGGACGTCTGGTGGTCGTCGGTCGTCCGGCCGCTGGAGAGTGTCGGACGTCCGGTGGCTTCCGGCCGTCCGGCCGCTGGGGACTCCACAACTCCGTCTTTTTCCGTCTTCTCTTCCAGGCTTCCCTCGCGGATGGTGTAGGTGTTCCTTGGCGCTTGCACTCCTCCTCGTCGTCCGTGAAGCTCCGGCAATACCTATGCATGCACACGAGTGGAGTGTCAAGTAGTATACCATCCTCGAAGGGGTCAAGTGAACACGTGTAAAGGAGAAGATTCACCTTTATGTATGAGAAGTAGAGGTCGCATGTGTCACTTGCCAAACGAACTCTTGACATGGTGATGACCGTAGGATGCTCCGCATCATGGTGGTGTGTCACAAATCTTTCAAGCGAATCTCAAATTCTTACCCATTCTTACCCAGCAGCAGGTGGTGATCGGCAACCGTTGTAGTCAAAACTCTCAAAGCTTGGATAGAGCGATTACCAGGGAGAATCAAACGCACGACGTAGATGTATGTGGAGCTGGGAAGGTTTATAATATGGTAGAAAAAAGGGTCAGCAATAATCAATTCAGAGATGCAAAGTTGAATAAACGCTCAACGACGGTACTGTCCTGGTCCTAGGCTAGACTATGCTAGAGACGCAAGCCTAGAACACTAACAAAATCACGGCGCTACACGAAAACAAGGGAGGAGCACACTCTGGATTTCTTTCTCTCTTTTTTTCACATTTTTTTGCACTTTTTCTTTTTTCTTTTTTTGCTTTGCAACAATTTTTTTTCGAAAAAGTCTACAAACGGTCTAGAAACAGCCTAGCTAGAATTTTTCAGACTTAGTTTTTTTGGAAACTGGATCTATTTTTCTACTGCGGGTAACACGAAAGTTCGGGAGTCCTTCTCTATCACGACTTGGAGTATGGCGTGATCTGGAAGTCGAAAACAAAGCAACAAATACTAGACTCGGACTAGGACTGGTGGCGGAGATGAATCTGGTGGAACTCGGACTGGTGGCCGAGATGAATCTGGTGGAACTCGGACTGGTGGCAGATATATGTTGCAGGTGGACTCAGATTGGCGTGATGGAGGTGGATATGTGGTATATGGCTGCGGTGATGTCGATGGTGGTAGATGGCAGCGGTGATGACGATGGTGGTATATGGCAGCGGTGATGACGATGGTGGTATATGGCAGCGGTGATGATGATGATGCGGCGGTGGCGTGACAACTTGTGAACAGAACTCGAAACTCTAAAGGACTACACACTAAGACCAGCAACTAGACATGACGATGCAACCGCAAATTCAACAACGCAAATACAGAAAAGATTATGCAATGGCTCAGACTGGTTCGGATATGATGAACTAACCCTAATTTTTTTGTGGCTTTTTTGTGGACTACAGGTATGAAGAACAGACTCGATCTAAACTACGAAAAACTGTAAAATCTCACCGAGCAACCTGGAAATATGATAGCACTTGATAGAGGCAAAGGTGTCCCGTCTTTCGATGAGATGATGGATTTCGCTTTGGTGGAAGTCGACTTTGATGATCCGAACGTGCGAGGACGCCGCGCCTTCGCAATCGCTAAACCAACTCTGAGAGGTTATTGACCACGCCGGAGCACGATCAACCTGACCACGAGGGTCTGTTTCCTGCGAGAAAACGAAGAACAAGCAAGAAACAGAGATTGCAATCTGGATATTGCGAATATAAGATGAAACCTTTATTGATCAAGGTGGGGTTCTGTGACGCCTTTGTCTGGTCGTTGAACACAAACGAAGTACGTGAAGTTGCAGCTATGGCGAACTTTAATCTAAACAAAACCCAAAGTCTAAACGGTGCCCTAAGGGCTGTATATATGGAGGAAGAGAGGGGGAATTTCGTGGCCCTTGGTGGAGGGGTCCGAAATCAACCCTATCTCTTGTTTCCCCACACATACGGACTCTAAAAATAGCCTATACTTATGTATTTCGAAATTACATGGGCCTGGCCCAATAAAAAGGTGACACGGCACCTATAATAGCCTCTGGACGAAATTTATGAAGTGACATCTTGTATATTTCGTCCAAGGCTTCATGCACTCGTTATGGTGGCTTCAAAGACCTGAAATCATCACTTGTAACTCCGTTCTTGTTCCCCTTGCGCATGCCATCATCTCCATGCTTGTTGTTGCTCCAATGTTCATCCTTCTCCAAGCTAGGCCCTTCATTTGTAAGCAAAACAAATGTATCCAATTTAGGCAGCATCATATTCTCATGAACATTAGAATCATTACCAAGAAACGGAAGTACCTGGTAATTTAGTTGGCGTGCGCGAGCTCTAGTAATTGGTCCAGTATGTATAGCAGCAGGGGCTGTGGGTGTAACAACGGTATTGATGTCCTCATCAGCTATAGTGTGTATTTATTCATAATTTGGTTTTGAAATCTCATGCGTTCAATACATGTGTACCTTACTAGTTTTGAGTAGAGTAGAAAATTTCACGCGGCCCCGGGTATATCAAGATGCAGGGCCCATGCATCATTGCCTTTCGGTCAAATCTACGTCCACAATTTTTTGTACGTACTATATCTCCACTGGTCCCCGAACCCAAAATGGTGCCTCGTTCCCGTAAAACCAAGCGGCCCACACATATTTAAGGTGTCGACTCGAACCCGTTTACTACGACGTGGCCATGCACACCGTAGTACTCCTACAAACCCTATCGCCGCACTCATCATCGGTTTTCTTCAAGAGGGCGAGGGAGAAGCCGATTTGTAGTGGAGGCGCTTTCAAAAAAAAGGATCTGTAGTGGAGACCCCTACCCTAGGGTGCCCTAGGTAGCTGCCGCACGCATCATTCTTTTCTCTTTTCTTTATGCTCTTACGCCCTAGAGTGAAATGATGGTTGCTTCGTCCGTCCAGCTTAATGCGGGAAAGGTGGGGCTTTATGATTTGACCCCTCATCGCTCATTTTCTACCGGAGCATAAGAACCTTCATAAAAGGCTCGTCGCCACTGCAAGAAGTTTGAAGAAGCAAAAGCGGAAGCTCAAAACAGCGGAGGACGCACTCAGAATAAGATGGAGCAAAGTACTCAATACCGTAGATAAATACGGTGATAGTCACCAGGTAAAGAGCTACCCGAAGCGCAAGCTGTTGCCCGAATTTGACGAGGAGGCTGTAGAGCCCCCACAGTCAAAAAAGAAAGAGGCCGCCTGGCCGGATAGACGACCAGATGACAGGGTAAGAGCGGCAAGCGGCGCCGCACACAAGCCGGCACACGATCCACATAAGGATGGCCCGGTCAGGTCCATCTATGGGCCAAAAAAGAAGACTCCAGGGAGCAACACAACCCGCTGAGTGTTTGAAGACAATGGCACACCTAAATACAGGGGCGCGGCACACCCACTATGTTTCACCGATGAGGTACTGGATCATGAATTTCCAGCGGGATTCAAACCCGTAAACATAGAGGCATATGACGGAACAACAGACCCTAAAGTCTGGATTGAGGATTATATCCTACACATACATATGGCCAGAGGAGACGATCTCCATGCCATAAAATACCTACCCCTCAAGCTCAAAGGGCCAGCTCGGCATTGGCTCAAAAGCCTCCCAGAAAATACCATTGGAAGTTTGGAAGAGCTCGAGGATGCGTTTCGAGCAAATTTTCAGGGGACTTATGTCCGCCCTCCGGATGCAGACGATTTAAGTCATATAACTCAATAGCCTGGAGAGTCAGCATGCAAATTCTGGAACAGGTTCCTCACCAAAAGGAACCAAATAGTCGACTGTCCGGACGCCGAAGCCTTAGCAGCCTTTAAGCATAACGTCCGAGACGAATGACTCGCCAGACACCTCGGCCAGGAAAAACCAAGAACAATGGCCGCGCTAACAAGCCTCATGACCCGCTTTTGTGTGGGGGAAGATAGCTGGTTGGCTAGATGCAGCACCAGCGACCCGAGTACATCCCAGGTCAGGGATGGAAATGGGAAATCACGATGCAGAAAAGATCAGCGCCGGAATAAGGAAAATGGCCCAAATAGCACGGCGGTCAACGCCGGGTTCAAAAGCTCTCGGCCGAATAATAAAACAATGCCTCTTAAGGACAACAGTGATGAGCTATCCAACCTAAACAAAATCTTGGATAGGATATGTCAAATCCATAGTACCCCCGGGAAGCCTACAAACCATACCCACAGAGATTGTTGGGTCTTCAAGCAGTCCGGCCAACTTAACGCCGAACACAAGGGGCTCGACACACCAAGCGAAGACGACGACGAACCCCACAAGCAGCACGCCGGAAAACAGAAGACTTTCCCACTAGAAGTCAAAACAGTGAACTCACTTCATGTGATAACAAGGAAAAATAGTGCGGCACCTGCTAAAACTCGCGCCGCACGGCCCACCCCAGCAGAGTCCCGGACTTGGATGTTTAAACCAATTACTTTCGACCATCAGGATTACTCCAGATGTGTTCGGAACACAGGAGGGAATGCTTTGGTATTGGATCCCATAATCGACGGACTACAATTCACACAAGTCCTAATGGATGGCGGCAGCGATGTAAACCTGCTATACCAGCAAACCATCCACAGAATGGGGATAGACCCTACCAAAATTCGCCGTAGCAGCACTTCCTTCAAAGGAGTGACGCCAGGCCTTTACGCCCAATGTACAGGCTCTATACTACTAGAGGTCGTGTTTGGTTCATCCTACAACCTCCGTTGTCAAAAGCTCATTTTCCATATCGCCCCATTCAAAAGTAGCCATCAAGCACTACTGGGACGCGAAGCTTTCGCTCGCTTTAACGCAATACCGCATTATGCGTCTCTTACGCTTAAAATGCCCGGTCCACGTGGCATAATCTCATTAAAGGGTAACTCCGAGTGTTCCTCGACCACGAAAAATGTGAGACTGCCTTGACAGCCACACACTAATCCAACCTTGCTGGTCAAAGCCCCTAAAAACAGGTCATTCAGACCTCGGACACGGTTAGGCGAGTCCGGCATAAATTAACAAGGGGCTTCCCAGCCGCATACCTCTTTACAAGGGGCTGCACGTATAAACAATGAGAGCCAATAAAGCTCAACTTTATTCATCTTCCAAATCATACTTTATTTTAAATACATCTTTTGCACGATATTTTTTCCAAACTAAGTTCTTCTCTTTTACAGATGAAGCATGTGCTACACCCATCCAGGATACAACACAACGGAGACACAGGCGCAGACGTGCAGCAGGGACCCGTTGCAAGGATTCTTTTCAGATTAAGACCCTGCGTAAACCTTTCTTACTGTCTCTTGTTGATACACATCCTCCGGTTCCCCACCAAGGAGGAGGCTGGCGTTTTGGCATCGGCCGCGTCAGAAGTTCTCGCCCGTACCTGGACACTAGGGGCTTAGGGCATTGTTCTGCCCGGTATCATAAAGACCGAATACCTCAGGGAGTGTTCGGCGTCTCGAGTTAGGCCTTATATGCATCAGTTCCGAATCATGTCTTTGGTCAAATGTTGGGTTTGCCCGGCTCCTGTGTTTTGCTGCCTTACATTCCGCTCCGTCGGCTAACGCGGCACCAGGAGAACTACTACGATTGTGCCCCGGTTCGGCCGGGCGAGCACCTCAGTAGAGAAAGCCGAAAACTGACTATCACGATATAGCGAGAGACTGGTCAACCACTCGATCGACTACTGGAATGTTTAGAATTCCTCCGCTTTGACGAAGGACCGCTTCCCGGTCAGGCACATACGCGCCCCGAGTTCGGAGAGCGCGCTGCCTCTAGGGGCTATATAGTAGCCCCACCATCGAGCTCCTATGGCTAAGTGAAAGTGATAAAGCATTATAGTCTGGTTGCCTAGTTTGCTATGCTATCACCTCCTTCAAAGGACCAAGACGTTGGATTAAGTGTGAAAAAGCATTTTTTTTTGCAAACACCCCCCGCACCATGTGCGTGGGGGCTGAAGCCAAAGACTGCCATCTTTCAGGTTATACATACATATACGGCCGCACAGGAGATAGTTCAATACTTGAACGCACAGGTATAAAAAGCTGTTACATTATAAACATGATCTCACAGATCATACATGTCATTTGAACATACCATCTTTCGAGCACTGCGACTCTATTAAACGAGCGCCCTGCAGGACTTCCTCAAAATAGTGCTCGGTGGGTAATCGGCTTTTGTCCGAACCCTGGGATGCAACATCGGTGGCATCCATCTCCGCCCAGTATGTCTTAACACGGGCGAGAGCCATCCGTGCACCCTCTATGCATGCCGACCGCTTCATCGCCTCGATATGCGGCACCGCCCCAAGGAATTGCTGCAACAAGCCAAAATAACTCTCCGGCTTGGGCCTTTCTGGCCACAGATGAGCCACCACGTCCGTCATGGAAAGTCCGGACAATCTATTCAGCTCAGCCCACTCAGCCAACCGATCAGTCAACGGAAGTGGACACTCCGGACTATGGAATTGAGACCAGAAAAGCTCTTCCATTTCGTGATCCTTCTGGCGTCGGAAGTGCACGAATGCGTCCGCCGCACTCGCCGCCAAATCCAGATAAGGATCCTCCGCACCCCACAATTGGCCCAACTGAGCATACTTCGGATCCGTGAACTTCCTACGCAGCAGGAAGGGCTTTCCAGCCGCCATGTCTCCGGCCTGACGCAGTTCCTCCTTCATAGCCCGCATCGCACAACAGGCATCCTTGGCTTCGGCGGTGGCCTTCTTCAGGTCCTCTTGCTCCGCTCGGCGTTCTCTTTCAAGAACCTCATAGCGGTCGGTAGCATCTTTTAATTTCATGGCCATTCCGGCCATTTCCTCCCTGCTTCGGCAGTGAGCAGCCTTTTCGGCCTTTAGCTCTTCCGCTGCCTTCGAGGCAGCCGCATCACTTTTCCTGGCTTGCTCCTTGGCTCGAGCAAGCTCTGCTCGAAGGTCTTCCATAGCAGCGGCACCATCTGCATCAAGCATACAAATTGTAAGGAACGGGCATCAGCTCCCTTACTAGGTGACCACGGAGAAACCACCTATCTTGTGACTCGTCAAGTCGTTTATTGACCAGCGCGATGTCCGCATCCGCAACGTCGAGTTGCCGCTTCAGCTCGGCAACTCCATCCGTCCGGCTGGCCACCGAATGTTCCGCCACCTGCATAGGAAAAGTGACATTTTATAACTGAGATTATGATCCTCGGCACGCTGTCGCTTTCGACAGCATACCAAGTCTCAGGGGCTACTATCTATACAGGGCGCACTCCATGTGCAAAACTGTCAAAAGGTATGTCATTTTTTGCGTACCTCAAACCCCGTCAGCAAACTTCCGACGGCCTCATGCAACCCGCTCTCGGCGGATGAGCTCCTTTCAATCACCATACTCATTAATGTGCGGTGATCTTCTGAGATAGATGCCCTCTCGAGCAAATCATGCAGCTCCACCGGCCGTACTCTAGTGGGTGCCGAACTCCCCGGCCCCGCCGGACTCGGGGAGACCCTTCATGATGACACCTCAGGGTCGTACGCCCCGCCCGACGGGGCGGCAGATGGAGGCGTTTTGCTCTCCATCATCTCCGGACAAAGGTCCCCCGAAGATGAGCTCTGCTGAGAAGGGCTGAGATCCGAACTACAAGGCGAAAACTTCGGTTACCCTTAGAAATAAAGTAGGGGTGTCCCCTATTACAAAATTCCCCCTTTTTACTTACGGCTCGCTGGAGGGATGATTCCTTTGGGGAGACTGTGCGGCCAGGGCTCTTCCCGGCACAGGACCTTCCAGTGCAGATTTCTTTCCCCGCTTTGAGGCCTTGGCCTCTGGGTCTTCGGAAGTGGTCCTCTTCTCCCCCTAGAGGGAGGGATTCTCGATTCCCCCCTTACTGAAAGCCTCCTTGGCAGAGTTGGTAGTTTCCCTGTGCCCCCCTTCGCCCTCCTCCGAAGGTGCAACTTCCAACATTTTGATTAACACGGGATCCGGCGTGGTCTCAGGGAGGGGGCCAGACACCGTATCAGTTTTGCTTGCGCTATCCACTCCTTTCCAAGGGATAGCTAGTTAAAAGGCAAACCCATGATAAATAAATGGACAATGTGTCCGGATACAGGGCTACTTACTTGAGTATCCGGGTGATTGCAGCTTAGGCCAGCATCCTCGGTCAAGTCTGGACGCATCTCTTGTGATCCGAAGAACAGTTTGTACATCTCCACGGGTGTCAAACCCATGAAGTGTTGGAGAGCTCGTAGTCCCTCTGGATTAAATTCCCACAGGCGGAGGGGGCGACGTTTGCAGGGCAGAAGGCGCCAAATTAGCATAACCTGTGCCACTATGACCAGATTGATCTCCCTTTCTTGGAGGTCTTGAATCCGGCCCTGCAATAGGGGTACGTCTTTGGACGGCCCCCAGTCAAGCCCTTTGTTGATCCATGACGTCAGCCGTTGTGGAGGGCCCGGGCGAAAGGCGGGCGGCGGCCTCTGCCTGCTGCCCCTGGGAGCGGTGATATAGAACCACTCCTGTTGCCACAAGCCGAGCTCCTCCTGAAAAGAGCCCTCGGGCCATGGAGCATCGGCCCTCTTGCTTATAACCGCCCCGTCGCACTCTGCCTGACGCCCCTCAATCATCTTTGTCTCCACGCTGAAGGTTTTGAGCCACAAGCCGAAGTGAGGGGTAGTGCAGAGGAAGGCTTCGCAGACGACAATGAATGATGAGATGTGGAGGATGGACTCCGGAGCCAAGTCATGGAATTCCAGCCCATAGTAAAACATGAGCCCCCTCACGAAGGGATCCATCGGGAAGCTTAAACCCCGACAGAGGTGAGACACGAACACGACACTCTCGCTGGGGTCGGGAGTAGGAATAACTTGCCCTTGGGTAGGCAACCTATGCGAAATCTCGTAGGATAAGTACCTGGCATCTCTCAGCTTTAGCACGTCCTCTTCCGTGATGGAGGAGGGCATCCACCGGCCTCGTAGATCGGAGCCGAACATTGTCGAAGGTCGAAAGTACCCGAATCTGGAGCCCTGGGTGTTGCAACTCGGGGCGAGGGGCGGATTCGATTGAGGATTGAAGAAAAAGAGTGGGCCTTGGTCTCATTATAAAGAGGGAGAATACCAAGAGCCATCCCCGTGACCGTTTGGAACCCGCCTTCGATGGAGGGGGCGTGGCAACGGGCGCCGTTGGGTTACCCACGTCCGTATTGATGAGAATCCCGGAATAAGGGGAACACGATCTCTGCTTCGACAAGACGTGCCAAGGAAACCGCTTCGCTAAACGCGCGGAGGTGGTATAATAAAAACGATTCGAGTAAAGGCTTGGTTGTGGTGTGACATCACGCCACAAAATACGTCAGCAGATTGAACTTGTGTAAATATTATTCTCTCTACGGTGGTATGTGGAATTTATTTTGCAGAGACGGACACTTTCCTGGTGTTCGCAATCTTCTATAAATTATTTGGAGGAGGAACCCGCCTTGCAATGCCGAAGACAATATGAGCGCCGGACTCGTCGTCATTGAAGCCTGGTTCAGGGGCTACTGAGGGAGTCCTGGACTAGGGGGTGTCCGGATAGTCGAACTATCATCATCGACCGGACTCCAAGACTATGAAGATACAAGATTGAAGACTTCGTCCCGTGTCCGGATGGGACTTTCCTTGGCGTGGAAGGCAAGCTTGGCGATACGGATATGTAGATCTCCTACCATTGTAACCGACTCTGTGTAACCCTAGCCCTCTCCGGTGTTTATATAAACCGGATGGTTTTAGTCCATAGGACGAACAACAATCATACCATAGGCTAGTTTCTAGGGTTTAGCCTCCTTAATCTCGTGGTAGATCTACTCTTGTAATACCCACATCATCAATATCAATCAAGCAGGACGTAGGGTTTTACCTCCATCATGAGGGCCCGAACCTGGGTAAAACATCGTGTCCCTTGTCTCCTGTTACCATCCGCCTAGACGCACAGTTTGGGACCCCTACCCGAGATACGCCGGTTTTGACACCGACACTACTCAAGACGGAGCCACTCAAGTCAACACTCCGACGACACCTTCTCCGGCTCAAGTACACCGTCATCGACCATCCTTCGACGAGCCGCGCGTCAAGACTGTCATGCATCTCCCAACCCGCTCCACGTCAATCATTCACAAGAGCAAGTCGATGAGCAAGTTCCTCGTCCTCAAGCAAACCAAGTCGCTTTTGCTCAAGCTCATGAACGACAACGTCTTCGTCGTCAAGAAGAAGAAGAACGAGCGCGTCTACACCAAGAGTAACAAGACGCCGAGGCCGAACGACTTCAACAACAACAACGACAAGCACAAGCTCTTGAGGCGGAACGTGCCCTTCAAGACTCAAGTCGAGTTATCGCCAACCGCAATCGCGAACGGCGCAATCAAGAGGAAGCCCTTCGAGAAGAAATCCAAGAGAGGAACTACCAACCACGTGTGCAACGTCAAGCTCGTCAAGCTCCACCTCAACCTCAAGTTCAACAAGAGCGACACCTAGTGGAACAAGTGCTTCAAGACCCTCCTCCACGCCAAGAGTGACATCATGAGGAACGAGCATTCGAGAACTTGCCAAGGCAAGAGCGATATCACAACCGCTATCAAGATGAAGAGCAACGCTATGGAAAACTCAAATTCACAATGCCCAAGTTCAATGGAAGCAATGATCTGGAAGAATATATCTCATGGGCATTGAAAGTCGACAAAATATTTTGTTTGCACAACTATGAGGAAGAGAAGAAGATCGCAATGGCATCACTTGAGTTCCAAGACTATGTCCTCATATGGTGGGAACAAGTCCTTGAGCGCCGAGAAGCAAGAGGTGACCCTCCAATCACCACTTGGGCTCAAATGAAGGATGTCATGCGAGCACGATTTGTACCCACCTACTACAACCGTGATCTCTTCAAGAAGCTACAACTCCTCAAGCAAGGTACAAAGAGTGTTGAAGAATACTACAAGGAGATGGAGATAGCCATGATTCAAGCTAATGTCAAGGAAGATGATGAGCAAACAATGGCACGTTTCCTTAATGGACTCAATCATCCCATCAAGAAGATCGTCGACTTCCAACCCTACTAAAACCTCATCGAGCTCATACATCAAGCGACAAAGGCGGAACGTCAAGTGCAAGATGACTTCAAGTACGCCAAGTACTCATCCAAAACATACGGCTTCTCCAACAATGAAGCTTCAACAACTCCTCCAACATCTACTTCAACCAAGCCTTCTCCAAGGAATGACGACAAGACAAGCTACAAGTAACCTTCGTCAAGTTCAAGTCGTCTTCCTCCTACTACAAGCAACTACAAGTCGCGTGCTTCTTCATCTACTCCTACCGATGCGACCGTCAAGACAAGCACCTTCAAATGTTTCACTTGCAGCGGCCAAGGCCACAAGTCCTATGAATGCACAAACAAGCGCACCATGATCCTCAACGTTGATGGCACCTACGACTCAATGAGTGAAGATGAAATGGAAGCTATTGAGCAAGTGGCCATGCACCGGCGATTGAACGAGGATGAAGATGATAGAGTCTTTTGTGATGAGGATTCAAGCCCCGCTCTTGTTGTCTCCAAGGTCTTGACTATTCAACATCAACAAGAAGAAGACCAACGATGCCATATCTTCCACACCAAGGCTGGCATAAATGTAAGGTCAGTCAAGGTCATCATCGATGGAGGTAGTTGCCACAACTTGGCAAGTGACGAACTATGCTCCAAGCTTCATTTGGTCAAGAGGAAGCACCCGCACCCCTACAAGGTTCAATGGCTAAGCGACTCCGGCACTATCCGAGTTGAGCATACGGTCCTAGTCTCCTTCAAAATTGGTGCATATGAGGACACTTTGGAGTGTGATGTGGTCCCAATGACCGTTTGCCACCTCCTTCTTGGTCGACCATGGCAATTCGACCGTGGTGTCATCCACAACGGGCGTACCAATCACTATAGCTTCAAGATGAAATGGAAGGAATATGTGCTACGACCTATGTCTCCTAGTCAAGTGATAGCCGACAAGCAAGCCACCCACCATAGAGAGAAGAGTGAGAAAGTGAGCCACCCAAAAATGAGTGAGAGCAACAAGCCAAACTTGAGCGCCTCTTCGCCTAGAGAGAAAAACCTCATACTCTTTGCCACAAAAAGTGAGATGAGAGAAGTGTGTGAGAACCCATCGAGTGTGATGCACTTTGTCCTTGTGTGCAAGGATGGAGAACCAAAAATTAACAACATTCACGAGCTACCTTTGGTGTTTCAATTTCTTTTGCAGGAATTTCACGATGTCTTCCCTGATGAGCTACCTCCGGGTCTACCTCCTCTACAAGGTATTGAGCATCGAATCGACCTCATCCCTGGAGCGCCACTTCCAAACAAAGACCCATACCGTGTCAATCCCGAAGAAACCAAGGAAATTCAACGGCAAGTACAACAACTAATCAACAATGGTCATGTACGTGAAAGCTTAAGCCCTTGTGCCGTTCCCGTTATACTTGTGCCTAAGTCCGATGGAAGTTTCTGCTTGTGTTCCGATTGTAGACCTATAGATGCTATCACCTTCCGCTATAAGCATCCCATTCCTCGCTTAGATGATATGCTTGATGAACTTAGTGGAGCCACCTTTTTCTCAAAAATTGATCTTAAAAGTGGCTATTATCAAATCCGCATACAAGAGGGGGATGAATGGAAAACTGCTTTCAAAACAAAATTTGGCTTATATGAGTGGTTAGTTATGCCTATGGGTTTATCGGAGGCTCCCGGTACTTTCGTGCGTCTCATGCATCATGTACTTCGACCTTATATTGGAGTCTTTGTTGTGATTTACTTCGATGATATTCTTGTGTTTAGCAAATCCATGAAAGAGCATCTTGATCATGTTAGGGTCGTTTTGCAAACACTTCGCAAGGAAAGTCTTTATGCCCACATGAAAAAGTGCACATTTGGTGTGGACACAGTGGTTTTCTTGGGTTTCGTTGTATCTTCCAAGGGTGTCCATGTTGATGAAACTAAAATGGAAGCAATTAAAACTTGGCCCCAACCCACAAATTTGCAACAAGTGCGTAGTTTTCCTTGTCTTGTGGGTTTTTATCGTTGCTTTGTGAAAGATTTTAGCACTATCGCCGCTCCTTTGCATGGTTTGAGTAAGAAGAATGCTCCTTTTGTTTGGGGATCTTTGCAATCCACCGCTTTTCATGAGCTCAAGTCTTTGCTTACTCATGCTCCGATTCTTGCTTTGCCTAACTTTGACAAAATTTTTGAGGTTCATTGTGATGCAAGTGGTACCGAAATTGGCGGAGTTTTGATGCAAGAAAAACGAGCAATTGCATACTTTAGTGAAAAACTTTCCGGTGCTCAACTTAAATATCCCATCTATGACAAAGAATTGTATGCTTTAGTGCGTCTGCTACATGTTTGGGAACATTATCTTAGACCTCATGAGTTTGCCATCCATACCAATCATGAAACGCTTAAGTACTTAAAAGGTCAAACTAAGTTGAACAAGCGTCATGCCAAATGGAGTGAATTTATTGAATCTTTCCCATACGTGATCAAGTACATTAAGGGTAAGGAAAATGTAGTTGCGGATGCACTTTCACGCATATGCACGCTTGTCACTAAACTCGAGTTGAATGTTATTGGCTTTGAGCACATGAAGGACTTGTATGCTAATAATCCATCTTTTGCACCTCATTATGCTAAATGTTTGACTCATACGTCTTGGGAATAATATTACATCAAGGATGGTTATCTTATGATAGCTAACAAACTATGCATTCCCGAGTCTTCTCTTCATTTGCTCCTTTTGCAAGAGGCTCATGGAGGCGGACTCATGGGACACTCTGGACGTGACAAGACTTTCACCACGCTCTCCAAGAACTACTTTTGGCCCAAGATGTTCCGCGATGTCTCACGCTACACCACAAGATGCTCAACATGTCGCAAAGCTAAGTCTAAAGCTCAATCTCATGGTCTTTACATGCCCCTTCCTATCCCTTATCAACCTTGGGAAGACATTAGCATGGATTTTGTACTTGGTTTGCCTAGAACTCAAAATGGAAAGGATTCCGTATTTGTTGTTGTGGGCCGATTTTCTAAGATGGCACATTTCATTCCTTGCAACAAGATAGACGATGCTTCACATGTTGCCAATCTCTTTTGTAGGGAAATCTTGCGTATCCATGGAGTACCAAAGACAATCGTCTCCGACCGTGACGTCAAGTTCTTGAGTTACTTTTGGAAGACATTATGCGCCAAGCTCGCAATCAAGCTCTTGTTCTCATCCGCATACCATCCTCAAACCGACGGCCAAATGGAGGTGACGAACCGGACACTATCCACTCTACTTCGCGTGTTGATCAAGAAGAACATCGAGGAGTGGGAGGTGTGTCTACCCATCACAGAGTACGCCTACAACAGTGCAAGACATTCGACTACCGGCAAGTCCCCCTTTGAGATCGTCTACGGCTTCAACCCGTTGTCCCCTTTGGACATTCTACCTCTTCCTCTACAAGAGCGCACCAACATGGATGTAAGTGCATGAGCAAGCTACATCAAGAAGATGCATGAAGATACAAGAAACATCATCGAGCACCAAGTACATCGCCTAGCGACCAAGCTCAATGTCAACAAGCAACCCATGATCTTCAACATAGGTGATCTCGTGTGGCTACACCTACGCAAGGACCGCTTCCCCAAAAAACGCAAGTCCAAACTTCTCCCTCGAACCGATGGACCATTCAAGGTGCTAGCACGGTACAACGACAACGCCTACAAGATTGAACTCCCATGAGACAAGTACAACGTGAACGACATCTTCAACGTCAAAGACCTCTCGCCATTCCATGGTGATGAAGATCTTGATCCAAGGTCGGATCTTTCCCAAGGGAGGGGAGATGATGCGGAGCATCCTTCCATCATCCCCATGGACTCTACATCGACATATCCAATCCCAAGAGGACCCATGACAAGAGCAAGAGCACGTGCTTTGGAAACCGAGGTGAACTCCTTCCTACTAGACTTGCATATGGACACAAATGGAACATGTCTACTACCTCACCAAAATAGGCTGTGCCTCCTTAGGTATGAAGAGGAACATCACCAAGAAGCTCAGGAGCATCACCAAGGAGAAGGAGGACCACCCCAAGGCCGTGTGGACCAAGAACAAGGAGAACCACAGCAGCATAGGAGGCTCCAGGCGACCCCGTGCGCATGGGCCCTCAAGACCCCGTGCCGACGGACTACACAGGAAACTGACGTTGGAGCACCCCGTGCGCACGGGCCAGTACCGTGCCCACGGGACCCCCGTGCGCACGGGCCCAACTTACCCCGTGCGCACGGGCCTCCCAGGATGGCCGGCTGAGATTGCATCTTCGGCTCCACTTCTTCTCCTTCGACCCCAAGGCTATATATTCCGTACCTAGGGCCATGTTTAGGGTTAGCAAAGTATTAGATGAGATCTTGGTGAGCTTTGCTCCATTACCTTCCCTCTTTGAGGATCAAGACCCCATAGGGAAGAATCCTTGAGGATTTCAAGACCTTCATTGGGAGAAGACTACCTTCAAGACCCCTCTTCCTTTGGATTTGGGATGAACTTTGACATTGTATCTTTCCTTTGATTGTGTTTGTGACTTGTGGATCTTGTGTTGTTACCCTAGTGGATGTGTAATCGGGAATTATTGGAGTGATTACCTCTTGTGTTCATCTTTGTGTTCTTGTTGTTCTTGTGGTTTCTCTCCTTTTCCCCCCTCCAAGTGTGAAAAGGTCCTTCCTAGGGTTCTACCCTACATCAACCCGGTTGCTATATGTCCCACATGTCGGCGACAGGAAGTACAGAATTCATGAAAGGGAGCGTCGACGGAGGAGTATACTACATAATTCATGAAAGGGAGCGACTTAGTTTTGGAAAAATCTGTTTTTACGGAGTACGTACCCACTAGGGTTTATAGGGCTCATCTAAAAAACATTCGTTTTTCCGTTTGATAAGTCTCAATTCTACTATACTAGTAGTACCACCATTACATGTTGGATTTCGAGGTGCCTTAGATCACCCAACGCAAGCAGTGTCAAGAGGAAACTAACCAATGCATGTAGAAGTTCATGGAAATTTAGTGGTCATTCATGCATTAGTTCTAATTAATGCCTCGGTAAACATAACTTCTTGAGAAAAACGAGCATACTAATTACTTGTGCAAACTACGAAATTAATTCGACCACTCACCATCTACCTTGGTTGGAGCGATTTTGAAATTGAGCCATAAACTGGAAAGGAGGGAGTAGTAACTTTTGTCTCGATTACTATTTGTGGCCTTGTATAGATGCAGAATGTATTTTTTATAGTGGCCTGTATAAGTAAATGGAGGGAGTACTAACCAAAGTAGGGACGAGGAGTAAACGGAGGGAGTAGTAAAATTTTCTCCTCGTGCTGCGAGCCACGGCGCGCGTGGGCAAGGCAATGGGGGTAAAGCCGTATAGTACTACTACTACTACTACTACTACTACTACTACTACTACTCGTAAGCAAGCTTCACCTCATCCTGCGAGCCACCGTGCCCGTAGGCGGGGGAGACGGTGTACTAAGAAAGCTTCTCCTCATTCTACGAGTTGACGGGACACATCAAAAGTACTCCAGTCCATAGAGCCTCTTTTTTTAATTTAACATAAAGCGTCAAGTCGCAATTTGTTTGTTCACCTGTGGTAGACGATCCTCCCTCCACCAAGTGGACAACCAGTACACGTGCCAAATTACCACGTGGGCTGCCTTTTTGTACAGAAATGAGCTCCACCGTGTACCCACGCGGGTGTGGTTGGGAAAGAGACAGAAGTACGTGCGCCGTGCGTGCACCTCTTCTCTTCGTGCACGTCCCCCACCTACGTGGGTATGTGTGAGAGAGATACAAACCTAGACATATTGCGCCGTCCATCCCCATGCCTCCGCCCAGTCCGACCACCAGTCACCACCACGCCCCACTCCTCCTCACCTTATCTCTCATCTTTCTCCCTCCATTTTTATATACAAGGGGCCACTATCAAAATTACAATTTGCAGATATACAAGGCCACTAACACTAATCAATGCAATATTAATGGTGTTTGCCTCGTGGTACTAGCAAAGGAGGACATTAATTATCCCTTGGCATGCATGCGGGAGTTTGTAAAAAAATGCATCTTGATGTTCCATGCAATGCACGTGCATCTTGCTACTCCATGAAAACAACACATGGCAAAATTCCACGGTGAACGAGGGATTTGAATCTGTTGGTAGGGGCTGTTTGGATCTTGCTCGGGGTAGCCAAAATATTGGCAACCCTTTTGTCCACCGGTGGCTTTGCCACCAATGAACGAGGAACGGCTCGGGTGCTCATGTTGTCATGCATCCTCCAGCGCGCACGTTGGAGACGAGCTCGCATGAGATGTGTTTTTTTGTCCCACAACGCCGCCCGAGCCGCCCGCAGACCGACCGGCGACCCACAAATTATGCCATCCAACCGTAGCCGCACACATTATGACAGCAACTCAACCAACCGGACAAAATTCACGCAAACACGTAGACAAACTGATATTTCATATAAATAACGACGGAAATCATATAAAATACCGGATTTTCATACAAACATGACGGATTTCATTACATTCAAATGAACTACGCGATGCTAGTTCTGGACAGCTCAGCTATATAATACCTGGCCTAAATGGTCGCCCGCTGATCGATTTGTGTTCCTCATGTCCGGTAGCACGATCACCGGACTGCCGGGAGCACCGGAGGTATATGGTTCAGTGCAAAGGATGACTTGCTTCCCCACTGCCCAACTGATATCATTGGCTGGTGCCTAAGATGATGGTGGCCGGCACCGGTTCGAGTTCATCACCGGACACTACTTCGCCATGGCCGGCACCGGCTCGAGTTCATCCTAACATTCCCCTCCTCCGTGGAGCCCATGCGGGGTCGATGAAGGTCCTTGCAACAAAAGGATCCGGCAAGACTCCTGTTGTGTACGCTGGCGTCGCCTCCGCGGTGGCCTTCATGGGACCCAAGCGGCGGCGGCCTCCCGTGTTTTGCTTCTCCTCGATGATGGCGGCGGACGCGGAGGCGCTGGCCACCGACTCGTCGCTCTCCGCACACCCGGATTCTGTCGCTGCTTGCATGGCGTGGCCGCTGGCATGGGAGTCTCGGCCACAGAAACGGGAGACGCGGTACGAGGCGGCGGCATGGACGGTAGCAACGACGCCCGTGCGCCGCTCCTCGTCGAGCTGGCCTGGAGCGGCGAGTTGCCGAACCGCGCGCCAGCTTGGGGCGGCAACTGGCTCCATTGGGCGAGGGGAGGGAGGTGGATCAGCAAGCTGCATAGCTCGTATCCGGCGGGCTACCCAGCCGGCTTGGATGCGGAATAACTACTCTTCGTAAGCCATTGTAAGAGTGGACAAAATGGTAGAGGAGATAGGGGGCGGCGGAGGTGTGCGATTCTTGGCCGGCGTTTGGCCTCGTTTAAATAGGAGATTAAATAGACGGCAGCCGAGAGGAGCTCGGCTGGCGTTGTGTTTAACGCTGGTCCGGTCATGGACGGACGTGTGTCCAGAGCTGGTTTCTCGGCTTTCACACGGGCGGGTTTCATGGAGGCGTTTGAATGCGGCACGAAGGCGTGTTCAGCCGGGCGTGCCACGAGTGGCGCCCACGACTCTGACGTAGGACACCGCGACGTTCTTCAACTGACGTGTGGGCTCTTTGGGTGCATGGCCTGCATGTCAGTGACCGAACGCAGGCAGCGCACAGCAGAAGAACCTTTGGTAGGCCATGGCGGTCAGAAGCGGGCATTTCATAAACCGATGATTGTTCACTGAGTGTGACGTCATCTTTTTCATGTAGATAAGCCTACTATGTTGATAGCCCGTTCGATACGTTGTGATTCATAAAGACCACTTCAAACATCAATGTTCTGCTTATCACAGATAAGATTGATTAATACCCGTAACAATCCATGTCCTTAACAAAGGGTGCAAGCATGTATAGGTTGAGCGTGTGTCTTGCGTCGTGTGCTGTGTGCATGCGGGCGCGCGAGTGTTGCGTGCGTGCAACGGTATGTTTAAGTGTTGAATGCATGGGTGCGTACGTGCGTGTGATAGAGGCAAAGGTGTCCCGTCTTTCGATGAGATGATGGATATTGCTTTGGTGGAAGTCGACTTTGATGATCCGACTACGAACGTGCGAGGACGTCGCGCCTTAGCAATCGCTAAACCAACTCCGAGAGGTTATTGACCACGCCGGAGTACGATCAACCTGACCACGAGGGTCTGTTTCCTGCGAGCAAACAAAGAACAAGCAAGAAACTGAGATTGCAATCTGGATATTGCGAATATAAGATGGAAGCTTTATTGATTAAGGTGGGGTTCTGTGACGTCTTTGTCTGGTCGTTGAACACAAACGGAGTATGCGAAGTTGCAGCCATGACGAACTTTAATCTAAACAAAACCCAAAGTCTAAACGGTGCCCTAAGGGCTGTATATATGGAGGAAGAGGGGGTGAATTTCGTGGCCCTTGGTAGAGGGGTCTGAAACTAACCCTATCTCTTGTTTCCCCCACACATACGGACTCTAAAAGTAGCCTATACTTATGTATTTCGAAATTACATGGGCCTGGCCCAATAATAACGTGACGCAGCACCTAGAATAGCCTCTTGACGAAATTTATGAAGTGGCATCTTGTATATTTCGTCCAAGGCTTCATGCACTCATTATGGTGGCTTCAAAGTCCTGAAATCATCACTTGTAACTCCGTTCTTGTTCCCCTTGCGCATGCCATCATCTCCATGCTTGTTCTTGCTCCAATGTTCATCCTTCTCCAAGCTAGGCCCTTCATTTGTAAGCAAAACAAATGTATCCAATTTAGGCAACATCATATTCTCATGAACATTAGAATCATTACCAAGAAACGAAAGTACCTGATAATTTAATTGGCGTGCGCGAGCTAGTAATTGGTCCAGTATATGTAGCAGTAGGGGCTGTGGGTGTAACAATGGTATTGATGTCCTCATCATCCTCCCCTTCTTGAAATGAAGTCGTCCTCGACGGAAGCTCGTCTTCCTCACCCAAATAAGGCTTCAAATCTACAATGTTAAAAGTGGGACTAACCCAAAATATGCAGGCAGCTCAAGTGATAGAGGCAAAGGTGTCCCGTCTTTCGATGAGATGTTGGATTTCGCTTTGGTGGAAGTCGACTTTGACGATCCGACTACGAACGTGCGAGGACGTCGCGCCTTAGCAATCGCTAAACCAACTCCGAGAGGTTATTGACCACGCCGGAGCACGATCAACCTGACCACGAGGGTCTGTTTCCTACGAGCAAACGAAGAACAAGCAAGAAACTGAGATTGCAATCTGGATATTGCGAATATAAGATGAAAGCTTTATTGATCAAGGTGGGGTTCTATGACGCCTTTGTCTGGTCGTTGAACACAAATGAAGTACGCGAAGTTGCAGCTATGGCGAACTTTTAATCTAAACAAAACCCAAAGTCTAAACGGTGCCCTAAGGGCTGTATATATGGAGGAAGAGGGGGGAATTTCGTGGCCCTTGGTGAAGGGGTCCGAAATCAACCCTATCTCTTGTTTCCCCACACATACGGACTCTAAAAATAGCCTATACTTGTGTATTTCGAAATTACAAGGGCCTGGCCCAATAATAAGGTGACGCAACACCTAGAATAGCCTCGGGACGAAACTTATGAAGTAGCATCTTGTATATTTCGTCCAAGGCTTCATGCACCCATTATGGTGGCTTCAAAGTCCTGAAATCATCACTTGTAACTCCGTTCTTGTTCCCCTTGCGCATGCCATCATCTCCATGCTTGTTCTTGCTCCAATTTTCATCCTTCTCCAAGCTAGGCCCTTCATTTGTAAGCAAAACAAATGTATCCAATTTAGGCAGTATCATATTCTCATGAACATTAGAATCATTACCAAGAAACGAAAGTACCTGATAATTTAATTGGCATGCGCGAGCTCTAGTAATTGGTCCACTATATGTAGCAGTAGGGGTTGTGGGTGTAACAATGGTATTGATGTCCTCATCATCCTCCCCTTCTTGAAATGAAGTCGTCCTCGATGGAAGCTCATCTTCCTCACCCAAATAAGGCTTCAAATCTGCAATGTTAAAAGTGGGACTAACCCCAAAATCTGCAGGCAGCTCAAGTTTATATGCATTATCATTTATTTTCTCCAACACCTTAAAAGGACCATCAGCATGTGGCATTAACTTTCATTTGCGCAAATCAGGAAATCTATCCTTACGCAAATGTAACCAAACAAGATCTCCAGGTGCAAACACAAGATGTTTTCTACCCTTATCTCCAGCAAGTTTATATTTAGCATTCATACGCTCAATATTTTCGTTACTTAACTCATGCATTTTTAAAATCAATTCAACACGTTGTTTAGCATCAAAATTAACCTTCTCCGAAGATGGAAGAGGCAACAAATCAATAGGTGCACGAGGTAGGAAACCATACACAATTTCAAAATGGCACATCTTAGTAGTAGAATGCAATGAACGATTATAAGCAAATTCAATATGAGGCAAGCATTTATCCCACATTTTCTCATTATTCTTCAAAACAGCCCTAAGCATAGTAGACAATGTTCTACTGACTACTTCAGTTTGTCCATCAGTTTGGGGGTGACAAGTACTACTAAAAAGCAGTTTAGTCCCCAATTTAGCTCATAAACATCTCCAAAAGTGGCTAAGAAATTTAGTATCACGATCTGAAACAATAGTATTGGGCACACCATGCAAGCGAATAATTTCACGAAAGAATAAATCAGCAACATTAACGGCATCATCACTTTTATGACATGGTATAAAGTGTGCCATTTTCGAGAATCAATCCACAGCAACAATTATGCGATCCCTCCCCTTCTTTGTTCGAGGTAAACCTAAAGCAAAGTCCATAGATATATCCTCCCAAGGAACACTAGGTACAGGCAAAGGCATATATAAACCATGAGCATTGAGTTGTGACTTAGCTTTTTGACATGTAGTGCAGCGAGCAATAAAACGCTCAACATCCCATCTCATCTTTGGCCAAAAGAAATGTGTAGCAAGTACGTCCTCCGTCTTCTTCATGCCAAAGTGTCCCATTAATCCTCCTCCATGCGCCTCCTGCAACAACAAAAGACGAACGGAGCTAGCTGGAATGCATAGCTTGTTAGCACGAAACAGAAATCCATCATTAACGACGAACTTGTTCCATGTTCTCCCATCTTTACAATTCTGCAATACATCTTTAAAATAAGCATCATGCACATATTGATCTTTGATGGTCTCCAAACCAAATATTTTGAAGTCAAGTTGTGAAAGCATAGTATGGCGACGAGACAATGCATCAGCAATAACATTTTCTTTACCCTTCTTGTTTTTAATAACATAAGGGAAAGTCTCAATGAATTCAACCCATTTAGCATGTATACAATTCAGTTTAGCTTGACTTTTAATATGTTTCAAAGATTCATGATCAGAATGTATAACAAATTCTTTGGGCCATAAATAATGTTGCCATGTCTGTAAAGTCCGAACAAGAGCATATAATTCTTTATCATAAGTAGAATAATTCAGACTAGGCCCACTCAATTTTTTAGAAAAGTATGCTACAGGTTTGCCATCTTGTAATAACACACCTCCTAATGCAATTCCGCTAGCATCACATTCAAGCTCAAAAGTCTTATTAAAATCGGGAAGTTGGAGTAAAGGAGCATGTGTCAACTTATCTTTCAACACCGTGAAGGCTTCTTCCTATGCAGTACCCCAAATAAAAGGCACATCCTTCTTTGTAAGCTCATTGAGAGGTGCAGCAATGGTGCTGAAATCTCTCACAAAACGCCTATAGAATCCTGCGAGGCCAAGAAAACTCCTCACTTGTGTGACCGTTTTGGGCTGCGGCCAACTCTCAATAGCTTCAATCTTGGCTTTATCAACTTCAATTCCCTGTGGAGTAACAACATAGCCAAGAAAAGACACTCGGTCGGTGCAAAAGGTGCACTTCCCAAGGTTACCAAACAAACGTGCATCACGTAGAGCAATAAAAACAGCACGTAAATGTTCCAAATTTCCTCCAAAGATCTGCTATAAATCAATATGTCATCAAAGTAAACTACCACAAATCGTCCAATGAAAGCACGTAAAACTTCGTTCATTAATCTCATGAAAGTACTAGGTGCATTAGTTAACCCAAAAGGCATGATTAACCACTCATATAATCCAAACTTAGTTTTAAATGTTGTTTTCCATTCATCCCCCAATTTCATACGAATTTGATGGTATCCACTACGCAAATCAACTTTGGAGAATATTGTAGAGCCACTCAATTCATCAAACATATCATCTAGCCTAGGAATAGGATGACGACAACAAATAGTAATATTATTAATGCCTCTACAATCAACACACATACGCGATGTACCATCCTTTTTCGGCAATAGAATAATAGGAACAGCACAAGGACTAAGGGATTCGCGTATATAACCTTTGTCGAGAAGCTCTTGTACTTGACGCATAATCTCCTTCGTCTCCTCTGGATTGGTACGGTATGGCGCACGGTTTGGCAGTGAAGCACCGGGAATTAAGTCAATCTGATGCTCAATCCCTCGAATAGGCGGTAATCCCGATGGCACATCCTGTGGAAAGACGTCAGTGAACTCCTGCAAAATGTTAGTGACAGCAGGAGGCAAAGAGGAAGGCACGTCCTCAAATGAAAATAATGCCTCTTTGCACACAAAAGCATAGCAAACAGATTTGCTGAAATCTAGCTCATCAATATCAGATTTGGTGGCAAATAAACATGCACTTTTCAATTTAATTTCAGAAGCAACACTAGACGGTTTATTATTAGGCTTCATTTGTTGCTCAAATTCTGTTGCCACAATCTGATTTTCACTCTTATTTTGCTCCTGTTTGGCTTTATTAGCTCTATTAATATCATCTTTCAAAATGGAATCAGGAGTCATAGGAAGCAAAGTAATATTTTTATCCTTATGAACAAGAGTATACTGATTATTTCTACCATGGTGTATAGATTTTTTATCAAATTGCCATGGTCTACCAAGTAATAAGGAACATGCTTGCATAGGTACCACATCACAATCAACATAATCAGCATATGTAGAGATATTAAAATGCACACGAACAGTACATGTTACCTTAACCTTTCCGTTGTTGTTGAACCATTGGATGTAGTAAGGATGTGAATGTGGTCTTGTGGTGAGAGAGAGCTTCTCCACCATCTCCATGCTAGCCAAGTTGTTGCAGCTCCCTCCGTCTATGATGACGCGCACAGAACGTTCCTGCACAACTCCCTTTGTATGGAACAAATTATGCCTCTGATTTTGCTCAGCTTGTGTAACCTACACACTCAAAACACGTTGAGCAACGAAACATTCATACCTTTCAGCATCTTCAGGAGCCATGTATTGAGTCTCATGATCAGAATCATCTCCACCGTGTTCTTCACTTGTAATAAGGGCCAAAGTCTCCTCATCATAATCACTAGCAGACTCATACCCACCATCGTCAATAGCAATCATCACACGCTGAGATTTGCATTCTCGCGCATAATGTCCTCTTACCTTACAACGACGACAAATAATATCACTTGTGTGCCCTGTTGATGCCATGGACGAAGAAGAGCTCTGTGCAGGCCCGGCAGGTGCGCTCTTGGCAGATAGTGGTAGTTGTGCCTGCTTTCTTGTATCACGGCTGGAGGTAGCAGCCGATGGAGGTGCTGGTGCAGTGGAAGTAGAGGATGCACGCGGTGTCCATGATGAAAGTCGACCTGCAGAAAAGTTAGTTCGCACCAATGCTTGTCGATCCTGCACTTCACGTTCAGCTTTACAAGCAAGATGGAATAAACGACTGATATTAGTATACTCCTTATACTCTAGAATAGTCTGAATCTCTCTATTTAATCCACCCATAAAACGTGCAAGCATAGCTTCATTCTCCTCAACAATACCACATCTAATCATGCCAATTTGTAATTCCTGATAATATTCTTCTACATAATTTTTTCCTTGTCTTAAACGCTGCAATTTTTGAAGAAATTCACGTTGATAATATTGTGGAACACAACGAGTACGCATAGCAGTTTTCAAAGCAGCCCAAGTAGTTGGAATAGGATATATTCTACAATGTTCAGACCACCATACACATGCAAAACTAGTGAAAGCACAAACAACAGCAGCAACCCGTCTCTCCTCGGGATATTGTAAACATGTAAAATGTTGTTCAGTTTCTAACTCCCAAGTAAGATGTATATCAGGAACATATCTACCCTCAAATGGTGGAATATGCAATTTCAGTTTCGGAATATGGTCATTATCTCATACCTGAGGTGGTGGTGCAGGCCTACCATTGCGAATATAGACCTGAGGTCGACCTGCTGGTGGTGGTGCTGGTGGCTGCACGTAGTTCTGATTTTGATCAACCTCATCCTCATAATAGTCCTCCACCTCTGCAGTAACAGCAGGAGCTACAGAAGCACCAACAGCAGTAGCAGCGGCACCAGAATTTTGTCCTGGCTCAATAGGAACACGCTGTGCTCGCCCTACTGTATCACGGTGTAGAGCTGGTTGTGGGAGACGTTTGAGTAATTCATCAAACTTGGCGTCCAACTTGGTGTCAATTGACTTCTCAATGTCATCCATGTTCTCCATTACCTTTCCAAAGCTGGCCATCACGTCTTCCACCTGTTGACCCAACATTTAATGAAACTTATCATGAAGCTCCTTGTTCGTCATGTTCTCCCAGTCAATCTTGTCAACTTGTGTTCCTGCCATAGTTAGCAGCAATAGAAACAGACAAGAATATGATCCTACAGACTACTGGAATATGGTGGTGGTGGGGTGTCACAAATCCGTCAAGCGAATCTCAAATTCTTACCAGTTCTTACCCAGCAGCACGCGGTGATCGGCAACCGTTGTAGTCAAAACTCTCAAAGCTTGGATAGAGCGATTACCAGGGAGAGTCAAACACACGATGTAGATGTATGTGGAGCTGGGAAGGCTTATAATATGGTAGCAAAAAGGATCAGCAATAATCAATTCAGAGATGCAAAGGTTAATAAACACTCAACGACGGTACTGTGCTGGTCCTAGGGTAGACCGTGCTAGAGATGCGAGCCTAGAACACTAACAAAATCATGGCGCTGCACTTAAACAAGGGAAAAGCACACTCTGGAAAAAAAATCGCTCTTATTATTTTTTTGCGTTGCTCTTTTTCTTTGCGCTGCTCTTTTTTTTGCGAAAAATCACTATAATAGCGAGTGTCTCAAAACTCTTCCCACATCAAACTAACAAGATGGGCACGAAATTTTTTTGACAATTTTTTTCGGAAATCAGGGCAGCGACGACGAAAATGTGCGACAAAAAATCACTGATGGCGAATGTCTCAAAACACTCCTGGGGACCTAAAAATAGGATAGGGAAAAAAATATTTTCGGTCGCCGAAATTTTGGCCTAAAAACTGCCGGGGGCCTAAAAACCGACAATTTTTTTTCCGAAACCTACTCAGGTAAGGAAACACGAATCGGAAATTAGATGGATCTCGAAAACAAACCTAATATGCATGGAACTCGGATTGGCGGTGGATATATGGTGGTAGGATATGGCAGCGGTGGTGGTATATGATAGCGGTGGTGGTATATGGATATGGATAGGTGGTATATGGCAGCGTTGGTGGGATATGGCAGCGGTGGTGGTATATGGCAGCGGTGGTGGTATAAGGCAGCGTTGGTGGGATATGGCAGCGGTGGTGGTATATGGCAACAACGATGAAGATGGTGCGGCGGCGGCGTCACAAACTATGACAGAACTCGAAACTCTAAAGGACTAGACGCTAAGACCAGCAATTAGACACGACGATGCAACCGCAAATTCAACAAAGCAAAACCCTAAAAAGATTATGCAAAGGCTCAGATTGGAATGGATATGATGAACTAACCCTATTTTTTTTGTGGCTTTTTGGTGGACTATAGGTATGAAGAACCGACTCGATCTAAACTACGAAAAACTGTAGAATCTCACCGAGCAACCTGGAAATCTGATACAACTTGATAGAGGCGAAGGTGTCCCGTCTTTCGATGAGATGATGGATATCACTTTGGTGGAAGTCGACTTTGACGATCCAACTACGAACGTGCGAGGACGTCGCGCCTTAGCAATCGCTAAACCAACTCCAAGAGGTTATTGACCACGCCGGAGCATGATCAACCTGACCACGAGGGTCTATTTCCTCCGAGCAAACAAAGAACAAGCAAGAAACTGAGACTGCAATCTGGATATTGCGAATATAAGATGAAAGCTTTATTGATCAAGGTGGGGTTCGGTGACGTCTTTGTCTGGTCGTTGAACACAAACGAAGTACGTGAAGTTGCAGCTATGGCGAACTTTAATCTAAACAAAACCCAAAGTCCAAACGGTGCCCTAAGGGCTGTATATGGAGGAAGAGGGGGTGAATATCGTGGCCCTTGGTACAGGGGTCCGAAACTAATCCTATCTCTTGTTTCCCCACACATACGGACTCTAAAAATAGCCTATACTTATGTATTTCGAAATTACATGGGCCTGGCCCAATAATAAGGTGATGCAGCACCTAGAATAGCCTCTGGACGAAATTTATGAAGTGGCATCTTGTATATTTCGTCCAAGGCTTCATGCACTCATTATGGTGGCTTCAAAGTCCTGAAATCATCACTTGTAACTCCGTTCTTGTTCCCCTTGCGCATGCCATCATCTCCATGCTTGTTCTTTCTCCAATGTTCATCCTTCTCCAAGCTAGGCCCTTCATTTGTAAGCAAAACAAATGTATCCAATTTAGGCCGCATCATATTCTCATGAACATTAGAATCATTACCAAGAAACGGAAGTACTTGATAATTTAATTGGCGTGTGTGAGCTCTAGTAATTAGTCCAGTATATGTAGCAGTAGGGGCTGTGGGTGTAACAATGGTATTGATGTCCTCATCAGCGTGTGTTCGTTAGTGCATGTGTATGTGTCAGTGTTGCACGCCAGCATGCGTGCGTGTGTACGTTATGTGTACGTGTCAGTGTTGCACGCCTACATGCGTGCGTGTCTTGCGTGCGTGCATGTGTACGTGCGGGGTGAGGCTACATGTCAGTCGACTGACTATTTCATCTCTGGTCATTAGATTTTCCAGTCGTTGGATATGAAATCAAGGGCCTCCAGTTTTATCATCAAACTCCACCCCCTGAGCCGCCAGCCACCACTGACCGAACCGCCAGACCGTTTGACTGGTCAATTGATCGTGTTATCAACAAATTACAGAGCTGTATGGTGAGCCAATGACCGTATGATCACCCTAAAATCTACTCCTATTTTATTAACACAGTACAAACTCAAACTACCATTTCTTTCTTTCATATACGGGCTGACAGGTGGGCCCCAGGTTACGCGCCCTGATGGTGCAACACCAGTTGCGCCGCGTGGAACGTCTGGCTGGTCAATTGATTGTGTCATCAACAAAATACGAAGTTGTACGGGTGAGCCAGTGACCGTATAATCATGACATGTATTTGTTTAATACGGTACAGACGCAAGGGCTCATATATACGCGCAAGCACTCACCGCTATAAGCGCACACACGCGAACCCTACCCCTATGAGCACCTTCGAGAGAGTGGGTGATAGAGGCAAAGGTGTCCCGTCTTTCGATGAGATGACGGATATCGCTTTGGTGGAAGCCGACTTTGACGATCCGACTACGAACGTGCGACGACGTCGCGCCTTAGCAATCGTTAAACCAACTCCGAGAGATTATTGACCACGCCGGAGCACGATCAACCTGACCACCAGGGTCTGTTTCCTGCGAGCAAACGAAGAACAAGCAAGAAACTAAGATTGCAATCTGGATATTGCGAATATAAGATGAAAGCTTTATTGATCAAGGTGGGGTTCTGTGACGCCTTTGTCTGGTCGTTGAACACAAACGAAGTACGCGAAGTTGCAGCTATGGTGAACTTTAATCTAAACAAAACCCAAAGTCTAAACGGTGCCCTAAGGGCTGTATAGATGGAGGAAGAGGGGGTGAATTTCGTGGCCCTTGGTAGAGGGGTCCTAAACTAACCCTATCTCTTGTTTCCCCACACATACAGACTCTAAAAATAGCCTATACTTATGTATTTCGAAATTACATGGGCCTGGCCCAATAATAAGGTGACGCAACACCTAGAATAGCCTCTGGATGAAATTTATGAAGTGGCATCTTGTATATTTCGTCCAAGGCTTCATGCACTCATTACGGTGGCTTCAAAGTCCTGAAATCATCACTTGTAACTCCGTTCTTGTTCCCCTTGCGCATGCCATCATCTCCATGCTTGTTCTTGCTCCAATGTTCATCCTTCTCCAAGCTAGGCCCTTCATTTGTAAGCAAAACAAATGTATCCAATTTAGGCAGCATCATATTCTCATGAACATTAGAATCATTATCAAGAAACGGAAGTACCTGATAATTTAATTGGTATGCGCGAGCTCTAGTAGTTGGTCCAGTATATGTAGCAGTAGGGGCTGTGGGTGTAACAATGGTATTGATGTCCTCATCAGCGTGTGTTCGTTAGTGCATGTGTATGTGTCAGTGTTGCACGCCAGCATGCGTGCGTATGTACGTTATGTGTACGTGTCAGTGTTGCACGCCTACATGCGTGCGTGTCTTGCGGGCGTGCATGTGTACGTGCGGGGCGAGGCTACATGTCAGTCGACTGACTTTTTCATCTCTGGTCATTAGACTTTCCAGTCGTTGGATATGAAATCAAGGGCCTCCAGTTTATCATCAAACTCCACCCCCCCTGAGCCGCCAGCCACCACCGGCCGAACCGCCAGACCGTTTGACTGGTCAATTGATCGTGTTATCAACAAATTACAGAGCTGTATGGTGAGCCAGTGACCGTATGATCACCCTAAAATCTACTCCTATTTTATTAACACAGTACAAACTCAAACTACCATTTCTTTCTTTCATATACGGGCTGACAGGTGGGCCCCAGGTTACGCGCCCTGATGGTGCAACACCAGTTGCGCCGCGTGGAACGTTTGGCTGGTCAATTGATTGTGTCATCAACAAAATACGAAGTTGTACGGGTGAGCCAGTGACCATATAATCATGACATGTATTTGTTTAATACGGTACAGACGCAAGGGCTCATATATACACGCAAGCACTCACCGCTATAAGCGCACACACGCGAACCCTACCCCTATGAGCACCTTCGAGAGAGTGGGTGATAGAGGCAAAGGTGTCCCGTCTTTCGATGAGATGACGGATATCGCTTTGGTGGAAGCCGACTTTGACGATCCGACTACGAACGTGCGAGGATGTTGCGCCTTAGCAATCGCTAAACCAACTCCAAGTGGTTATTGACCACGCCGGAGCACGATCAACCTGACCACCAGGTTCTGTTTCCTGCGAGCAAACGAAGAACAAGCAAGAAACTAAGATTGCAATCTGGATATTGCGAATATAAGATGAAAGCTTTATTGATCAAGGTGGGGTTCTGTGACGCCTTTGTCTGGTCGTTGAACACAAACGAAGTACGCGAAGTTGCAGCTATGGCGAACTTTAATCTAAACGGTGCCCTAAGGGCTGTATATATGGAGGAAGAGGGGGTGAACTTCGTGGCCCTTGGTAGAGGGGTCCGAAACTAACCCTATCTCTTGTTTCCCCACACATACGGACTCTAAAAATAGCCTATACTTATGTATTTCGAAATTACATGGGCCTGGCCCAATAATAAGGTGACGCAACACCTAGAATAGCCTCTGGACGAAATTTATGAAGTGGCATCTTGTATATTTCGTCCAAGGCTTCATGCACTCATTATGGTGGCTTCAAAGTCCTGAAATCATCACTTGTAACTCCGTTCTTGTTCCCCTTGCGCATGCCATCATCTCCATGCTTGTTCTTGCTCCAATGTTCATCCTTCTCCAAGATAGCCCCTTCATTTGTAAGCAAAACAAATGTATCCAATTTAGGCAGCATCATATTCTCATGAACATTAGAATCATTACCAAGAAACGAAAGTACCTGATAATTTAATTGGCATGCGCGAGCTCTAGTAATTGGTCCAGTATATGTAGCAGTAGGGGCTGTGGGTGTAACAATCGTATTGATGTCCTCATCATCCTCCCCTTCTTGAAATGAAGTCGTCCTCGACGGAAGCTCATCTTCCTCACCCAAATAAGGCTTCTAATCTGCAATATTAAAAGTGTGACTAACCCCAAAATCTGCAGGCAGCTCAAGTTTATATGCATTATCATTTATTTTCTCCAACACCTTAAAAGGACCATCAACACGTGGCATTAACTTTGATTTGCGCAAATCAGGAAATCTATCCTTACACAAATGTAACCAAACAAGATCTCCAGGTGCAAACACAAGATGTTTTCTACCCTTATCTCCACCAAGTTTATATTTAGCATTCATACGCTCAATAGTTTCCTTAGTTAACTCATGCATTTTTAAAATCAATTCAGCACGTTGTTTAGCATCAAAATTAACCTTCTCCGAAGATGGAAGAGGCAACAAATCAATAGGTGCACGAGGTAGAAAACCATACACATTCAAAATGGCACATCTTAGTAGTAGAATACAATGAACGATTATAAGAAAATTCAATATGAGGCAAGAATACATCTTTACAATTCTGTAATACATCTTTAAAATCAACATCATGCACATATTGATCTTTGATGGTCTCCAAACCAAATATTTTGAAGTCAAGTTGTGAAACCATAGTATGGCGACGAGATAATGCATCAGCAATAACATTTTCTTTACCCTTCTTGTGTTTAATAACATAAGGGAAAGTCTCAATGAATTCAACCCATTTAGCATGTCTATGATTCAGTTTAGCTTGACTTTTAATATGTTTCAAAGATTCATGATCAGAATGTATAACAAATTCTTTGGGCCATAAATAATGTTGCCATGTCTCTAAAGTCCGAACAAGAGCATATAATTCTTTATCATAAGTAGAATAATTCAGACTAGGCCCACTCAATTTTTCAAAAAAGTATGCAACAGGTTTGCCATCTTGTAATAACACACCTCCTAATCCAATTCCGCTAGCATCACATTCAATCTCAAAAGTCTTATTAAAATCAGGAAGTTGGAGTAAAGGAGCATGTGTCAACTTATCTTTCAACACCGTGAAGGCTTCTTCCTGTGCGGTACCCCAAATAAAAGGCACATCCTTCTTTGTAAGATCATTGAGAGGTGCAGCAATGGTGGTAATCCCGGTGGCACGTCCTGTGGAAAGACGTCAGCGAACTCCTACAAAATGTTAGTGACAGCAGGAGGCAAAGAGGAAGGCACGTCCTCGAATGAAAATAATGCCTCTTTGCACACAAAAGCATAGCAAACAGATTTGCTGAAATCTAGCTCATCAATATCAGATTTCGTGGCAAATAAACATGCACTTTTCAATTTAATTTCAGAAGCAACACTAGACGGTTTATTATTAGGCTTCATTTGTTGCTCACATTCTGTTGCCACAATCTGATTTTCACTCTTATTTTGCTCCTGTTTGGCTTTATTAGCTCTATTAATATCATCTTTCAAAATGGAATCAGGAGTCATAGGAAGCAAAGTAATATTTTTATCCTTATGAACAAGAGTATACTGATTATTTCTACCATGGTGTACAATTTTTTTATCAAATTTCCATGGTCTACCAAGTAATAAGGAACATGCTTGCATAGGTACCACATCACAATCAACATAATCAGCATATGTAGAGATACTAAAATGCACACGAACAGTACGTGTTACCTTAACTTGCCGCTGTTGTTGAACCATTGGATGTAGTAAGGATGTGGATGTGGTCTTGTGGTGAGAGAGAGCTTCTCCACCATCTCCATGATAGCCAAGTTGTTGCAGCTCCCTCCGTCTATGATGACACGCACAGAATGTTCCTTCACAACTCCCTTTGTATGGAACAAATTATGCCTCTGATTTTGCTCAGCTTGTGTAACCTGCACACTCAAAACACGTTGACCAACAAAACATTCATACCTGTCAGCATCTTCAGGAGCCATGTATTGCGTCTCATGATCAGAATCATCTCCACCGTGTTCTTCACTTGTAATAAGGGCCAAAGTATCCTCATCATAATCACTAGCAGACTCATACCCACCATCGTCAGTAGCAATCATCACACGCTGAGATTTGCATTCTAGCGCATAATGTCCTCTTCCCTTACAACGACGACAAATAATATCACTTGTGTGCCCTGTTGATGCCATGGACGAAGAAGAGCTCTGTGCAGGCCCGGGAGGTGCGCTCTTGGCAGATAGTGATGGTTGTGCCTGATTTCTTGTATCACGGCTGGAGGTAGCAGCTGATGGAGGAGCTGGTACAGTGGAAGTAGAGGATGCACGCGGTGTCCATGATGAAAGTCGACCTGCAGAAAAGTTAGTTCGCGCCAATGCCTGTCGATCCTGCACTTCATGCTCAGCTTTACAAGCAAGATGGAATAAACGAGTGATATTAGTATACTCCTTATACTCTAGAATGGTCTGAATCTCTCTATTTAATCCAACCATAAAACGTGCAAGCATAGCTTCATTCTCCTCAACAATACCACATCTAATCATGCAAATTTGTAATTCCTGATAATATTTTTCTACAGAATTTTTTCCTTGTCTTAAACGCTGCAATTTTTGAAGCAATTCACGTTGATAATATGGTGGAACACAACGAGTATGCATAGCAGTTTCCAAAGCAGCCCAAGTAGTTGGAATAGGATATAATCTACAATGTTCAGACCACCATACACATGCAAAACTAGTGAAAGCACAAACAGCAGCAGCAACCCGTCTCTCCTCGGGATATTGTAAACATGTAAAACGTTGTTCAGTTTCTAACTCCCAAGTAAGATATATATCAGGAACATATCTACCCTCAAATGGTGGAATATTCAATTTCAGTTTCGGAATATGGTAATTATCTCGTACCTGAGGTGGTGAATATTCCACCATCTTCCTAAACTGAAATTGAATATTCCATCATTTGAGGGTAGATATGTTCCTGATGTATATCTTACTTGGGAGTTAGAAACTGAACAACGATTTACATGTTTACAATATCCCGAGGAGAGACGGGTTGCCGCTGCTATTTGTGCTTTCACTAGTTTTGCATGTGTATGGTGGTCTGAACATTGTAGATTATATCCTATTCCAACTACTTGTGCTGCCTTGAAAACTGCTATGCGTACTCGTTGGGTTCCACCATATTATCAACGTGAATTTCTTCAAAAATTGCAGCGCTTAAAACAAGGAAAAAATTCTGTAGAAGAATATTATCAGGAATTACAAACTGGCATGATTAGATGGGGTATTGTTGAGGAGAATGAAGCTATGCTTGCACGTTTTCTGGGTGGATTAAATAGAGAGATTCAGACCATTCTAGAGTATAAGGAGTATACTAATATCACTCGTTTATTCCATCTTGCTTGTAAAGCTGAACGTGAAGTGCAGGATCGACAAGCATTGGCGCGAACTAACTTTTCTACAGGCCGACCTTCATCATGGACACCGAATGCATCTTCTACTTCAACTGCACCGGCACCTCCATCAGGTGCCACCTCCAGCCGTGATACAAGAAAACAGGCACAACCACCATTATCTGCCAAGAGCGCACCTGCCGGGCCTGCACAGAGTTCTTCTTCTTCGATGGCATCAACAGGGCACACAAGTGATATTATTTGTCGTCGTTGTAAGGGAAGAGGTGATTATGCGAGAGAATGCAAATCTCAGCGTGTGATGATTGCTACCGAGGATGGTGGGTATGAGTCCGCTAGTGACTATGATGAGGAGATTTTGGCTCTTATTACACGTGAAGAACATGGTGGAGATGATTCTGATCATGAGACGCAATACATGGCTCCTGAAGACGCTGACAGGTATGAGTGTTTAGTTGCTCAACATGTTTTGAGTGTGCAGGTCACACAAGCTGAGCAAAATCACAGGCACAATTTGTTCCATACCAAGGGAGTTGTGAAGGAACGTTCTGTGCGCGTCATCATATACGGAGGGAGCTGCAACAACTTGGCTAGCATGGAGATGGTGGAGAAGCTTTCTCTCACCACAAGACCACATCCACATCCTTACTACATCCAATGGTTCAACAACAGCGGCAAGGTTAAGGTAACACGTACTGTTCGTGTGCATTTTAGTCTCTACATATGCTGATTATGTTGATTGTGATGTGGTACCTATGCAAGCATGTTCCTTATTACTTGGTAGACCATGGCAATTTGATAAAAATTCTGTACACCATGGTAGAAACAATCAGTATACAATTGTTCATAAGGATAAAATATTACTTTGCTTCCTATGACTCCTGATTCTATTTTGAAAGATGATATTAATAAAGCTAATAAAGCAAAACAGGAGAAGAATAAGAGTGAAAATCAGATTGTGGCAAAAGAATTTGAGCAACAAATGAAGCCTAATAATAAACCATCTAGTGTTGCTTCTGAAATTAAATTGAAAAGTGCATGTTTATTTGCCACCAAATCTGATATTGATGAGCTAGATTTCAGCAAATCTGTTTGCTATGCTTTTGTGTGCAAAGAGACATTATTTTCATTCGAGGACGTGCCTTGCTCTTTGCCTCCTGTTGTCACTAACATTTTGCAGGAGTTCGCTGACGTCTTTCCACAAGACGTGCCACCGGGATTACCGCCTATTCGAGGGATTGAGCATCAGATTGACTTAATTCCCGGTGCTTCATTGCAAAACCGTGCGCCATACCATACCAATCCAGAGGAGACGAAGGAGATTATGCGTCAAGTACAAGAGCTTCTCAACAAAGGTTATATACGCGAATCCCTTAGTCCTGGTGATGTTCCTATTATTCTAGTGCCGAAAAAGGATGGTACATCACGTATGTGTTATGATTGTAGAGGCATTAATAATATTACTATTCGTTATCGTCATGCTATTCCTAGGCTAGATGATATGCTTGATGAATTGAGTGGCTCTACAATATTCTCCAAAGTTGATTTGCGTAGTGGATACCATCAAATTCGTATGAAATTGGGAGATGAATGGAAAACATCATTTAAAACTAAGTTTGGATTATATGAGTGGTTAGTCATGCCTTTTGGGTTAACTAATGCACCTAGTACTTTCATGAGATTAATGAACGAACTTTTACGTGCTTTGATTGGACGATTTGTGGTAGTTTACTTTGATGACATATTGATTTATAGCAGATCTTTGGAAGAACATTTGGAACATTTACGTGATGTTTTTATTGCTCTACGTGATGCACATTTGTTTGGTAACCTTGGGAAGTGCACCTTTTGCACCGACCAAGTATCTTTTCTTGGCTATGTTGTTACTCCACAGGGAATTGAAGTTGATAAAGCCAAGATTGACGCTATTGAGAGTTGGCCACAGCCCAAAACGGTCACACAAGTGAGGAGTTTTCTTGGCCTCGCTGGATTCTATAGGCGTTTTGTGAGAGATTTCAGCACCATTGCTGCACCTCTCAATGAGCTTACAAAGAAAGATGTGCCTTTTCTTTGGGGTACCGCACAGGAAGAAGCCTTCACGGTATTGAAAGATAAGTTGACACATGCTCCTTTACTCCAACTTCCTGATTTTAATTAGACTTTTGAGCTTGAATGTGATGCTAGTGGAATTGGATTAGGAGGCGTGTTATTACAAGATGGCAAACCTGTTGCATATTTTTCTGAAAAATTGAGTGGGCCTAGTCTGAATTATTCTACTTATGATAAAGAATTATATGCTCTTGTTCGGACTTGAGAAACATGGCAACATTATTTATGCCCAAAGAATTTGTTATACATTCTAATCATGAATCTTTGAAACATATTAAAAGTCAAGCTAATCTGAATCGTAGACATGCTAAATGGGTTGAATTCATTGAGACTTTCCATTATGTCATTAAACACAAGAAGGGAAAAGAAAATGTTATTGCTGATGCATTGTCTCGTCGCTATACTATGCTTTCACAACTTGACTTCAAAATATTTGGTTTGGAGACCATCAAAGATCAATATGTGCATGATGCTGATTTTAAAGATGTAATGCAGAATTGTAAAGAAGGAAGAATGTGGAACAAGTTCGTCGTTAATGATGGATTTGTGTTTTGTGCTAACAAGCTATGCATTCCAGCTGGCTCTGTTCATCTTTTGTTGTTGCAGGAGGCGCATGGAGGAGGATTAATGGGACACTTTGGCGTGAAGAAGACGGAGGACGTACTTGCTACAAATTTCTTTTGGCCAAAGATGAGACGGGATTTTGAGCGTTTTATTGCTCGCTGCACTACATGTCAAAAAGCTAAGTCACGACTCAATCCTCATGGTTTATATATGCCTTTGCCTATACCTAGTGTTCCTTGGGTGGATATATATATGGACTTTGTTTTAGGTTTACCTCGAACAAAGAAGGGGAGGGATAGCATATTTGTTGTCGTGGGTAGATTCTCGAAAATGGCACACTTTATACCATGTCATAAAAGCGATGATGCTGTTAATGTTGCTGATTTGTTCTTTTGTGAAATTATTCGCTTGCATGGTGTGTCAAATACTATTGTTTTAGATCATGATACTAAATTTCTTAGCCACTTTTGGAGATGTTTATGGGCTAAGTTGGGGACTAAACAGCTTTTTAGTACTACTTGTCACCCCCAAACTAATGGACAAACTAAAGTAGTCAATAGAACATTGTCTACTATGCTTAGGGATGTTTTGAAGAATAATAAGAAAATGTGGGAGGAATGCTTGCCTCATATTGAATTTGCTTATAATCGTTCATTGCATTCTACTATTAAGATGTGCCCTTTTGAAGTTGTGTATGGTTTCCTACCTCGTGCACCTATTGATTTGTTGCCTCTTCCATCTTCGGAGAAGGTTAATTTTGATGCTAAACAGCGTGCTGAATTGATTTTAAAAATGCATGAGTTAACTAAGGAAAACATTGAGCGTATGAATGCTAAATATAAACTTGCTGGAGATAAGGGTAGAAAACATGTTGTGTTTGCACCTGGAGATCTTGTTTGGTTACATTTGCGTAACGATAAATTTCCTGATTGGCGCAAATCAAAGCTAATGCCATGTGCTGATGGTCCCTTTAAGGTGTTGGAGAAAACAAATGATAATACATATAAACTTGAGCTGCCTGCAGATTTTGGGGTTAGTCCCACTTTTAACATTGGAGATTTGAAGCCTTATTTGGGTGAGGTAGATGAACTTCCGTCGAGGACGACTTCATTTCAAGAAGGGGAGGATGATGAGGACATCAATACAATTGTCACACCCACAGCCCCTGCTGCTATACATACTGGACCAATTACTAGAGCTCGCGCACGCCAACTAAGTTACTAGGTACTTTCGTTTCTTGGTAATGATTCTAATGTTCATGAGAATATGATGCTGCCTAAATTGGATACGTTTGTTTTGCTTACAAATGAAGGGCCTAGCTTGGAGAAGGATGAACATTGGAGCAAAAACAAGCATGGAGATGATGGCATGCGCAAGGGGAACAAGAACGGAGTTACAAGTGATGATTTCAGGACTTTGAAGCCACCATAATGGGTGCATGAAGCCTTGGACGAAATATACAAGATACCACTTCATAAATTTCGTCCCGAGGCTATTCTAGGTGCTGCGTCACCTTATTATTGGGCCAGGCCCATGTAATTTCGAAATACATAAGTATAGGCTATTTTTAGAATCCGTATGTGTGTGGAAACAAGAGATAGGGTTGATTTCGGACCCCTCCACCAAGGGCCACGAAATTCCCCCCTCTTCCTCCATATATACAGCCCTTAGGGCATCGTTTAGACTTTGGGTTTTGTTTAGATTAATAGTTCGCCATAGCTGCAACTTCGCGTACTTCGTTTGTTTTCAACGACTAGACAAAGGCGTCACAGAACCCCACCTTGATCAATAAAGCTTTCCTCTGTTATTCGCAATATTCAGATTGCAATCTTAGTTTCTTGCTTGTTCTTCATTTGCTTGCAGGAAATAGACCTTCGTGGTCAGGTTGATCGTGCTCCGGCGTGGTCAATAACCTCTCGGAGTTGGTTTAACGATTGCTAATGCGCGACGTCTGCGCACGTTCGTAGTCGGATCGTCAAAGTCAACTTCCACCAAAGCGGTATCCATCATCTCATCGGAAGACGGGACACCTTTGCCTCTATCATGTGGCATCGGCCGCCGCCAAGTGAAACACTTGAAGGAGCTTGTCTTGATGGTCTCATCGGTCGGAGTAGATTAAGAAGGACGCGGCTTGAAGTTGCTTGTAGTAGGAGGAAGACAACTTGAACTTGCCGAAGTTTTCTTGTAACTTGACTTGTCGTTGTTGCTTGGAGAAGGCTTGGTTGATGTCGAAGTTGGAGTAGTTGTTGAAGCTTGGTTATTGGAGAAGCCGTAGGTCTTGGATGAGTACTTGGTGTATTTGAAGTCATCTTGCACTTGACGTTCCGCCTTTGTAGCTTGATGCACGAGCTCAATGAGGTTGGAGTAGGGTTGGAAGTCGGCGATCTTCTTGATGGGATGATTGAGTCCATTCAAGAATCGTGCCATTGTTTGCTCATCATCCTCCGTGACATTGGCTCAAATCATGGCAATCTCCATTTCCTTGTAGTATTCTTGAACACTCTTTGTTCCTTGCTTGAGGAGTTGTAGCTTCTTGAAGAGATCGCGGTTTTAGTATGTGGGCACAAAATGTGCTCGCATGACATCCTTCATTTGAGCCCAAGTGGTGATTGGAGGTTCACCTCTTGCTTGTCGGCGCTCAAGGACTTGTTCCCACCATATGAGCACATAGTCTTGGAACTCAAGTGATGCCATAGCGATCTTCTTCTCTTCCTCATAGTTGTGCAAACGAAATATTTTGTCGACCTTAAATGCCCATGAGAGGTATTCTTTGGGATCATTGCTTCCATTGAACTTGGGCATTGTGAATTTGAGCTTGCCATAGCATTGCTCTTCATTGTGTTGTTGGCGATGGTGATGATGACGCCCTTGACGTGGAGGGTACTCATCCTCATGTTGCTCTTGGCGTGGAGGAAGTCCATGATCAACTTGCTCTTGTTGAACTTGAGGTTGAGGTGGAGCCTGACGAGCTTGTGAAGGAGCTTGTGGAGCTTGACGTTGGACACGCGGATGGTAGTTCCTCTCTTGGATTTCTTCTCTAAGGGCTTCCTCTTGATTGCGCCGTTCGTGATTTTGGTTGGCGATGGCTCGACTTGATTCTTGAAGGGCACGTTCTGCCTCAAGAGCTTGTGCTTCTCGTTGTTTTTTTTGAAGACGTTGAGCCTCGGCGTCTTGTTTCTCTTGGTGTAGACGCGCTCGTTCTTCCTCTTGGCACCGTAGTCGTTGTCGTTCTTGAGCTTGAGCAAAAGCGACTTGGTTTGATTGAGGACGAGGGACTTGCTCATCGGCTTGCTCTTGTGAATTCTTGATGTGTAGCGGGTTGCGAGATGCATGACAGTCTTGACGCGCAGCTCGTTGAAGAGTGTTCGATGACGGTGTACTCGAGCCGGAGAAGGAGTCGTCGGAGTGTTGACTTGAGTGGCTCCGTCTTGAGTATGACGATGTAGAAGGAGGCTAGTTCACCAACAAGGCACGGATCTCGTCCATTCTTGCATCGTTCTCTTGCTTGTGCGTGTCGAGCTTGTTGTCGAAGTAGTCGCGTGTAGGTTGCTTGAAGTGTCGCAAGTCGGTGGCGAGGTTGTCGATGCGGTCGTTCATTGCTTGTTGCTCTTGATGCAACGCTCGTTGTGCACCAAAGAGGTGGCTCTTGGTGACGTATTATGACATGTTGTCATCTTGCTCGATGAAGAGTGGGTTGGTAGAAGTACTTGGCCTATCCATCATTTCAAGCAAAATGTGAGTGGTAGAAGGTGAAGAACTTATACCAATGTACCTTTGACCGATGTTGATGATGAATCAAGTTCACTCAAATGTAGACAGTGAAATAGCACTATTGGTACCAATTCTTGTCGGTTCTCACACCTACACAAGTAAAAGCTTATGGTGGAGCTTGGTTAGGATGGTGGCACAAAATTTGATGCAATTGAAAGCGAGATTCAATAATGTTGGAAAAGATTCACAAATTTGCAAATGTAACAAGTAGACCAAGCAAGTAGGGGTACATGAAAATACACACGCAAATAGATAAATGGGATTGTGCAAACGAAAAGTGAGCCAATATGTGGAATCCACGAAAATGCTCTTGTTGCACAATACTAGAGAGACGCTAGCACGATTGCACAATAGAAGGATACGGAGCTTGTGCACAACCTACTAGGCAAAAATGCAACGATCTCTATCCCAAGTATGCTATATGTATGGTATTTCGGTGCTATGATCCAAGATGATCTTATATGACAATCTTAATGTAGTATGATGCTATGGTTCTTGCTTATAAGCTCGTTGCTTATCTTTTCTCTTTGCTTAAAAGCTTGGGTGGCTCTTTCACTTTTGAGCTCTTTTCTCATGCAAAACTTCACGAACCAAGATAGCAATTGTGTATTCTATGACAACTTTGTGACACACAAGTTGATTCCAAGATATGCACCACGGTGTTATGGTATGTATGCTACGGAGTATGATCACTAATGTGCACAAGTCACGTTGCTGGCAATACTCAATGGCTAGTCTTGATGGTTAAGCTACGCAAAAGTAAGGCCATGTGGGGTATCACTGCAATTGCAAGTTATGACAAATATGCCGTTGAAGTTACCGTCCTTTGCGATGTTGAGTAGTCGATAGAGGTGAGCGGAGGTGATGGTGACGTCGAACTGTACCTATATAGCCGAAACACAATAGGACACGGGAACCACAACTCAAAATCTCAAAGACCAAAACGTGTCAAAATCGACATAGGAGGTAGCGGTGAGTGGTGGTGGTGTTTGTGGAAGGTGTTGTGGGTATGCCGAAGGAGGCGTTGGCACCGGGGGAAAATTGGGCGAAAGTATGCGGAAGTGGCGTGGGGGTGGAATTGCTTTTCCCAGGGGCCGGATGTCCGGGCCAGCTGCCGGATGTCCGGTGCGCCGGATGTCCGGTGGACACGGGGCGGACGTCCGGGCTCTGGATCGGGGACGAACACGATGAACTCCACGGGTAAAATTGCAACTCCAGGGCAAAATTCGGACAAATTGGTGGATGGAAAAGGGTGGGGAGGGTGGGGAAAGCTAGATCCACACGCAGCAACACAAATCCATGGACCAAATCCAACAAAATTTCATCACACCAACAAATCACAAAAAAAATTTGGGGCTATTTTTTGTGTGGAGATTTTCGGATTTAGGACGAAAACAACAAAATCAAGCTAGAAAACACGGGGTAGGGGCTCCAAAAACGTGATCAACGTGGCTTATGATACCAAGATGATGTAGGGCGGAACCCTATGGTGGCCATCTTTCACGTTTGGAGTGGATCCTATGGGGAATCACGAAGAACACGCGGAAGCACAATGGGGAAACACGGAACCCTATGGTGGCGATCTTTCACCTTTGGCCTTTTAAGTACTTAAGCGTTTCATGATCGATATGGATGACAAACAAATGAGGTCTAAGGTAATGTTCCCAAACATGTAGCACACTCACTAAAGCATACAATTCTTTGTCATAGATGGGATAGTTAAGTTGAGCACTGGAGAGTATTTCACTAAAATAAGAATGGCTCGTTTTTCTTGCATCAAAACTCCACCAATTCCGGTACCATTTTGATAGAGGCAAAGGTGTCCCGTCTTTCGATGAGATGATGGATTTCGCTTTGGTGGAAGTCGACTTTGACGATACGACTATGAACGTGCGAGGACGTCGCGCCTTAGCAATCGCTAAATCAACTCTGAGAGGTTATTGACCACGCCGGAGCACGATCAACCAGACCACGAGGGTCTGTTTCCTGCGAGCAAACGAAGAACAAGCTAGAAACCAAGATTGCAATCTAGATATTGCGAATATAAGATGAAAGCTTTATTGATCAAGGTGGGGTTCTGTGACGCCTTTGTCTGGTCGTTGAACACAAACGAAGTACGCGAAGTTGCAGCTATGGCGAACTTTAATCTAAACAAAACCCAAAGTCTAAACGGTGCCCTAAGGGCTGTATATATGGAGGAAGAGAGGGGGAATTTCGTGGCCCTTGGTGGAGGGGTCCGAAATCAACCCTATCTCTTTTTTCCCCACAAATATGGACTCTAAAAATAGCCTATACTAATGTATTTCGAAATTATATGGTCATGGCCCAATAAAAAGGTGACACAGCACCTATAATAGCCTCTGGACGAAATTTATGAAGTGGCATCTTGTATATTTCGTCCAAGGCTTCATGCACTCGTTATGGTGGCTTCAAAGACCTGAAATCATCACTCGTAACTCCGTTCTTGTTCACCTTGCACATGCCATCATCTCCATGCTTTTTCTTGCTCCAATGTTCATCCTTCTCCAAGCTAGGCCCTTCATTTGTAAGCAAAACAAATGTATCCAATTTAGGCAGCATCATATTCTCATGAACATTAGAATCATTACCAAGAAACGAAAGTACCTGGTAATTTAGTTGGCGTGCGCGAGCTCTAGTAATTGGTCCAGTATGTATAGCAGCAGGGGCTGTGGGTGTAACAATGGTATTGATTTCCTCATCATCCTCCCCTTCTTGATATGAAGTCGTCCTCGACGGAAGTTCATCTTCCTCACCCAAATAAGGCTTCAAATCTGCAATGTTAAAAGTGGGACTAACCCCAAAATCTGAAGGCAGCTCAAGTTTGTATGCATTATCATTTATTTTCTCTAACACCTTAAAGGGACCATCAGCACGTGGCATTAGCTTTGATTTGCGCAAATCAGGAAATCTATCTTTACACAAATGTAACCAAACAAGATCTCCAGGTGCAAACACAACATGTTTTCTTCCCTTATCTCCAGCAAGTTTATATTTAGCATTCATACGCTCAATGTTTTCCTTGGTTAACTCATGCATCTTTATAATCAATTCAGCACGTTGTTTAGCATCAAAATTATCCTTCTCCGAAGATGGAAGAGGCAACAAATCAATAGGTGCACAGGGTAGGAAACCATACACAACTTCAAAAAGGCACATCTTAGTAGTAGAATGCAATGAACGATTATAAGCAAATTCAATATGAGGCAAGCATTCCTCCCACATTTTCTTATTATTCTTCAAAACAGCCCTAAGCATAGTAGACAATGTTCTATTGACTACTTCAGTTTGTCCATCAGTTTGGGGGTGACAAGTAGTAATGAAAAGCAGTTAAATCCCCAACTTAGCCCATAAACATCTCCAAAAGTGGCTAAGAAATTTAGTATCACGATCTGAAACAATAGTATTTGGCACACCATGCAAGCAAATAATTTCATGAAAGAACAAATCAGCAACATTAACAGCATCATCGCTTTTATGACATGGTATAAAGTGTGCCATTTTCGAGAATCTATCCACGACAATAAATATGCTATCCCTCCCCTTCTTTGTTCGAGGTAAACCTAAAACAAAGTCCATAGTTATATACCTCCCAAGGAACACTAGATACAGGCAAAGGCATATATAAACCATGATGATTGAATCGTGACTTAGCTTTTTGACATGTAGTGCAGCGAGCAATAAAACTATCAACATCCCGTCTCATCTTTGGCCAAAAGAAATGTGTAGCAAGTACATCCTTCGTCTTCTTCACGCCAAAATGTCCCATTAATCCTCCTCCATGTGCCTTCTGATGAGGACATCAATACCATTGTTACACCCACAGCCCCTACTGCTACATATACGGGACCAATTACTAGAGCTCGCGCACGCCAATTAAATTATCAGGTACTTTCGTTTCTTGGTAATGATTCTAATGTTCATGAGAATATGATGCTGCCTAAATTCGATACATTTGTTTTACTTACAAATGAAGGGCCTAGCTTGGAGAAGGATGAACATTGGAGCAAGAACAAGCATGGAGATGATGCCATGCGCAAGGGGAACAAGAACGGAGTTACAAGTGATGATTTCAGGACTTTGAAGACACCATAATGGGTGCATGAAGCCTTGGACGAAATATACAAGATACCACTTCATAAATTTTGTCCCGAGGCTATTCTAGGTGCTGCGTCACCTTATTATTGGGCCAGGCCATTGTAATTTCGAAATACATAAGTATAGGCTAGTTTTAGAGTCCGTATGTGTGGGGAAACAAGAGATGGGGTTGATTTCGGACCCCTCCACCAAGGGCCATGAAATTCCCCCCCTCTTCCTCCATATATACAGCCCTTAGGGCACCGTTTAGACTTTGGGTTTTGTTTAGATTAAAGTTCGCCATAGCTGCAACTTCGCGTACTTCGTTTGTGTTCAACGACCAGACAAAGGCGTCACAGAACCCCACCTGGATCAATAAAGCTTTCATCTTATATTCGCAATATCCAGATTGCAATCTCAGTTTCTTGCTTGTTCTTCGTTTGCTCGCAGGAAACAGACCCTCGTGGTCAGGTTGATCGTGCTCCGGTGTGGTCAATAACCTCTCGGAATTGGTTTAGCGATTGCTAAGGTGCGACGTCCTCGCACGTTCGTAGTCGGATCGTCAAAGTCGACTTCCACCAAAGCGATATCCATCATCTCATCGAAAGACGGAACACCTTTGCCTCTATTAAGTGGTATCAGATTTCCAGGTTGCTCGGTGAGATTTTACAGTTTTTCGTAGTTTAGATCGAGTCTTTTCTTCATACCTATAGTCCACGAAAAAGCCACAAAAAAATTAGGGTTAGTTCATCATATCCGAACCAGTCTGAGCCATTGCATAATCTTTTTAGGGTTTTGCTTTGTTGAATTTGCGGTTGCATCACCGTGTCTAGTTGCTGGTCTTAGAGTCTAGTCTTTTAGAGTTTCGAGTTCTAGTCATAAGTTGTCACGCCGCCGCCGCACCATCATCATCGCCCCTGCCATCTACCACCACCGCTTATCCGCCACCGCTTCGAACATGTATCCATATACCACCACCGCTGTCATATACCACCACCGCTGCCATCTACCACCATATATCCACCACCAATCCGAGTTCTTGTCATATTAGGTTTGTTTTCGAGATCCATCTAGATTCCGATTCGTGTTTCCTTGCCGGAATAGGTTTCGAAAAAAAAACTTATGCCAAATCTTGTATGCTAATGATCCATCTTTTGCTATTCCTTATGCCAAGTCCGGAAACCACCCTCCGTTTAGGCCCAAAATTTTCCGAAAACGCACTTGTCGAAAAAATTTTGGCTATCCTATTTTTAGGTGTTTCTAAGCGTATTGAGACAGTCGCCGTTATAGAAAGTTTTTTTTGACCCGTTTCCAGTTTTTGGGTCCGGGCAGTCGAAAAAAAAATTGGTCAAAAATTTTTCGTGCCCATCCTGTCAGTTTGACCTGGGAAGAGTTTTGAGACACTCGCCATTATAGTGATTTTTCGCAAAAAAAAGCAGCACAAAAAAAGCAGCGCAAAAAAAAGAGCGAAAAAAAATCCAGAGTGTGCTTTTCCCTTGTTTACGTGCAGCGCCTTGATTTTGTTAGTGTTCTGGGCTCGCGTCTCTAGTACAGTCTAGCCTAGGACCAGCACAGTACCGTCGTTGAGCGTTTATTCAACTTTGCACCTCTGAATTGATTATTGTTGAACCTTTTTTGCTACCATATTATAAGTCTTCCCAGCTCCACATACATCTACGTCATGCGTTTGACTCTCCCTGGTAATCGCTCTATCCAAGCTTTGAGAGTTTTGACTACAACGGTTGCCGATCACCACCTGCTCCTGGGTAAGAACTGGTAAGAATTTGAGATTTTCTTGACGGGTTTGTGATACACCACCACCACTTCTTAGTAGTCTGTAGGATCATATTCTTGTGCGTTTCTATTTGCTGCTAACCATGGTAGGATCACAAGCTGATGAGATTGATTGGGAGAACCTGACGAACAAACAGCTACATGGTAAATTTCAGCAAATGATGAGTGGACAGGTGCAAGATGTGCTAAACAGATTTGACGAGGCCATGGAGAAGATAGATGGCATTGAGAAGACGTTCGAAACAAAGCTTGATAGCAAGTTTAATGAATTGCTCGCGCATTTTCCACCACCACCGCCGGCTGCACCTATCGCTCTGCAACAACAACAACAATGCCTCCTTCCGAATCAGTATGGACGAGCGAAGCGTGTTCCTATTGAGGATGGCCAAACTTCTGGTGCTGCTGTTCCTGTTGTTGATGCTTCTTTGGCTCGTGCTACTGCTGCTGTTGGTACCCAAGAGGATGATGATTATGCAGGCGATTATGAGGATGAGGTGGATCAAAATCCGAACTACGTGCAGCCACCAGCACCACCACCAGCAGGTCGACCTCAGGTATATATTCGTAATGGTAGGCCTGCACCACCACCTCAGGTACGAGATGATGTCCATATTCCTAAACTGAAATTGAATATTCCACCATTCAAGGGTAGATACGTTCCTGATATATATCTTACTTGGGAGTTAGAAACTGAACAACGTTTTACATGTTTACAATATCCCGAGGAGAGACGGGTTGCTGCTGCTGTTTGTGCTTTCACTAGTTTTGCATGTGTATGGTGGTCTGAACATTGTAGATTATATCCTATTCCAGCTACTTGGGCTGCTTTGAAAACTGCTATGCGTACGCGTTGGGTTCCACCATATTATCAACGTGAATTGCTTGAAAAATTGCACCGTTTAAGACAAGGAAAAAATTCTGTAGAAGAACATTATCAGGAATTACAAACTGGCATGATTAGATGTGGTATTGTTGAGGAGAATGAAACTATGCTTGCACGTTTTCTGGGTGGATTAAATAAAGAGATTCAGACCATTCTAGACTATAAGGAGTATACTAATATCACTCACTTTATTCCATCTTGCTTGTAAAGCTGAACGTGAAGTGCAGGATCGACAAGCATTGGGGCGAACTAATTTTTCTGCTGGCCGACCTTCATCATGGACACCGCATGCATCTTCTACTTCAATTGCACCACCACCTCCATCAGGTGCCACCTCCAGCCGTGATACAAGAAAACAGGCACAACCACCATTATCTGCCAAGAGCGCACCTGCCGGGCCTGCACAGAGTTCTACTTCTTACATGGCATCAACAGGGCACACAAGTGATATTATTTGTCGTCGTTGTAAGGGAAGAGGTCATTATGCGAGAGAATGTAAATCTCAGCGTGTGATGATTGCTACCGAGGATGGTGGGTATGAGTCCGCTAGTGACTATGATGAGGAGACTTTGGCTCTTATTACACATGAAGAAAATGGTGGAGATGATTCTGATCATGAGACGCAATACATGGCTCCTGAAGACGCTGGCAGGTATGAATGTTTAGTTGCTCAACGTGTTTTGAGTGTGCAGGTCACACAAGCTGACCAATATCAGAGGCACAATTTGTTCCATACCAAGGGAGTTGTGAAGGAATGTTCTGTGCGCGTCATCATTGACGGAGGGAGCTGCAACAACTTGGCTAGCATGGAGATGGTGGAGAAGATTTCTCTCACCACACGACCACATCCACATCCTTACTACATCCAATGGTTCAACAACAGCAGCAAGGTTAAGGTAACACGTACTATTCGTCTACATTTTAGTATCTCTACATATGCTGATTATGTTGATTGTGATGTGGTACCTATGCAAGCATGTTCCTTATTACTTGGTAGACCATGGCAATTTGATAAAAATTCTGTACACCATGGTAGAAACAATCAGTATACTCTTGTTCACAAGGATAAAAATATTACTTTGCTTCCGATGACTCCTGATTCCATTTTGAAAGATGATATTAATAGAGCTAATAAAGCAAAACAGGAGAAGAATAAGAGTGAAAATCAGATTGTGGCAAAAGAATTTGAGCAACAAATGAAGCCTAATAATAAACCATCTATTGTTTCTTCTGAAATTAAATTGAAAAGTGCATGTTTATTTGCCACCAAATCTGATATTGATGAGCTAGATTTCAGCAAATCTGTTTGCTATGCTTTTGTGTGCAAAGAGGCATTATTTTCATTCGAGGACATGCCTTCCTCTTTGCCTCCTGCTGTCACTAACATTTGGCAGGAGTTCTCTGACGTTTTTCCACAAGACGTGCCACCGGGATTACCACCTATTCGAGGGATTGAACATTAAAATTGACTTAATTCTCGGTGCATCGCTACCCAACCGTGCACCATACCGTACCAATCCAGAGGAGACGAAGGAAATTATGCGTCAAGTACAAGAGCTTCTCGACAAAGGTTATATACGCGAATCCCTTTGTCCTTGTGCCGTTCCTATTATTTTAGTGCCGAAAAAGGATGTTACATCGCGTATGTGTGTTGATTGTAGAGGCATTAATAATATTACTACTCGTTATCGTCATCCTATTCCTAGGCTAGATGATATGCTTGATGAATTGAGTGGCTCTACAATATTCTCCAAAGTTGATTTGCATAGTGGATACCATCAAATCCGTATGAAACTGGGGGATGAATGGAAAACAGCATTTAAAACTAAGTTTGGATTATATGAGTGGTTAGTCATGCCTTTTGGGTTAACTAATGCACCTAGTACTTTCATGAGATTAATGAACAAAGTTTTACGTGCTTTCATTGGATGATTTGTGGTAGTTTACTTTGATGACATATTGATTTATAGCAGAACTTTGGAGGAACATTTGGAACATTTACGTGCTGTTTTTATCGCTCTACGTGATGCACGTTTATTTGGTAACCTTGGGAAGTGCACCTTTTGCACCGAACGAGTGTCTTTTCTTGGCTATGTTGTTACTCCACAGGGAATTGAAGTTGATAAAGCCAAGATTGAAGCTATTGAGAGTTGGCCGCAGCCCAAAACGGTCACACAAGTGAGGAGTTTTCTTGGCCTCGCAGGATTCTATAGGCATTTTGTGAGAGATTTCAGCACCATTGCTGCACCTCTCAATGAGCTTACAAAGAAGGATGTGCCTTTTGTTTGGGGTACCGCACAGGAAGAAGCCTTCACGGTATTGAAAGGTAAGTTGACACATGCTCCTTTACTCCAACTTCCTGATTTTAATAAGACTTTTGAGCTTGAATGTGATGCTAGTGGAATTGGATTAGGAGGTGTGTTATTACAAGATGGCAAACCTGTTGCATACTTTTCTAAAAAATTGAGTGGGCCTAGTCTGAATTATTCTACTTATGATAAAGAATTATATGCTCTTGTTCGGACTTTAGAAACATGGCAACATTATTTATGGCCCAAAGAATTTGTTATACATTCTGATCATGAATCTTTGAAACATATTAAAAGTCAAGCTAAACTGAATCGTAGACATGCTAAATGGGTTGAATTCATTGAGACTTTCCCTTATGTCATTAAACACAAGAGGGGAAAAGAAAATGTTAGTGTCGATGCATTGTCTCGTCGCTATACTATGCTTTCACAACTTGACTTCAAACTATTTGGTTTGGAGACCATCAAAGATCAATATGTGCATGATGCTGATTTTAAAGATGTAATGCAGAATTGTAAAGAAGGAAGAATGTGGAACAAGTTTGTCGTTAACGATGGATTTGTGTTTCGTGCTAACAAGCTATGCATTCCAGCTAGCTCCGTTCGTCTTTTGTTATTCCAGGAGGCGCATGGAGGAGGATTAATGGGACACTTTGGCGTAAAGAAGACGGAGGACATACTTGCAACACATTTCTTTTGGCCAAAGATGAGACGAGATGTTGAGCGTTTTATTGCTCGCTCCACTACATGTCCAAAAGCTAAGTCACGACTCAATCCTCTTGGTTTATATATGCCTTTGCCTGTACCTAGTGTTCCTTGGGACGATATATCTATGGACTTTGTTTTAGGTTTACCTAGAACAAAGAAGGGGAGGGATAGCATATTTGTTGTCGTGGATAGATTCTCGAAAATGGCACACTTTATACCATGTCATAAAAGCGATGATGCTGTTAATGTTGCTGATTTGTTCTTTCGTGAAATTATTCGCTTGCATGGTGTGCCAAATACTATTGTTTCAGATCGTGATACTAAATTTCTGAGCCACTTTTGGAGATGTTTATGGGCTAAGTTGGGGACTAAACTGCTTTTTAGTACTACTTGTCACCCCCAAACTGATGGACAAACTGAAGTAGTCAATAGAACGTTGTCTACTATGCTTAGGGCTGTTTTGAAGAATAATAAGAAAATGTGGGAGGAATGCTTGCCTCATATTGAATTTGCTTATAATCGTTCATTGCATTCTACTACTAAGATGTGCCCTTTTGAAGTTGTGTATGGTTTCCTACCTCGTGCACCTATTGATTTGTTGCCTCTTCCATCTTTGGAGAAGGTTAATTTTGATGCTAAACAACGTGCTGAATTGATTTTAAAAATGCATGAGTTAACTAAGGAAAACATTGAGCGTATGAATGCTAAATATAAACTTGCTGGAGATAAGGGTAGAAAACATGTTGTGTTTGCACCTGGAGATCTTGTTTGGTTACATTTGCGTAAGGATAGATTTCCCGATTTTTCCAAATCAAAGCTAATGCCACGTGTTGATGGTCCCTTTAAGGTGTTAGAGAAAATAAATGATAATGCATATAAACTTGAGCTGCCTGCAGATTTTAGGGTTAGTCCCACTTTTAACATTGCAGATTTGAAGCCTTATTTGGGTGAGGAAGATGAGCTTCTGTCGAGGACGACTTCATTTCAAGAAGGGGAGGATGATGAGGACATCAATACCATTGTTACACCCACAGCCCCTACTACTACATATACGGGACCAATTACTAGAGCTCGCGCACGCCAATTAAATTATCAGGTACTTTCCTTTCTTGGTAATGATTCTAATGTTCATGAGAATATGATGCTGCCTATATTGGATACATTTGTTTTGCTTACAAATGAAGGGCCTAGCTTGGAGAATGATGAACATTGGAGCAAGAACAAGCATGGAGATAATGCCATGCGCAAGGGGAACAAGAACGGAGTTACGAGTGATGATTTCAGGACTTTGAAGCCACCATAATGGGTGCATGAAGCCTTGGACGAAATATACAAGATAGCACTTCATAAATTTCGTCCCGAGGCTATTCTAGGTGTTGCGTCACCTTATTATTGGGCCAGGCCCTTGTAATTTCGAAATACATAAGTATAGGCTATTTTTAGAGTCCGTATGTGTGGGGACACAAGAGATGGGGTTGATTTCGGACCCCTCCACCAAGGGCCACGAAATTCCCCCCCTCTTCCTCCATATATACAGCCCTTAGGGAACCATTTAGACTTTGGGTTTTGTTTAGATTAAAGTTCTCCATAGCTGCAACTTCGCTACTTCGTTTATGTTCAACGACCAGACAAAGGCGTCACAGAAGCCCACCTTGATCAATAAAGCTTTCATCTTATATTCGCAATATCCAGATTGCAATCTCAGTTTCTTGCTTGTTCTTCGTTTGCTCGCAGGAAACAGACCCTTGTGGTCAGGTTGATCATGCTCCGGTGTGGTCAATAACCTCTCGGAGTTGGTTTAGCGATTGCTAAGGCGCGACGTCCTCGCACTTTCATAGTCGGATCGTCAAAGTCGACTTCCACCAAAGCGATATCCATCATCTCATCGAAAGACGGGACACCTTTGCCTCTATTAAGTGGTATCAGATTTCCAGGTTGCTCGGTGAGATTTTACAGTTTTTCGTAGTTTAGATCAAGTCTTTGCTTCATACCTTTAGTCCACGAAAAAGCCAAAAAAAATTAAGGTTAGTTCATCATATCCGAACCAGTCTGAGCCATTGCATAATCTTTTTAGGGTTTTGCTTTGTTGAATTTGCGGTTGCATCGCCGTGTCTAGTTGCTGGTCTTAGAGTCTAGTCTTTTAGAGTTTCGAGTTCTTGTCATCAGTTGTCACGCCGCCGCCGCACCATCATCATCGCCCCTGCCATCTACCACCACCGCTTATCCACCACCGCTTCGAATCTATATCCATATACCACCACCGCTGTCATATACCACCACCGCTGCCATCTACCACCATATATCCACCACCAATCCGAGTTCTTGTCATATTAGGTTTGTTTTCGAGATCCATCTAGATTCCGATTCGTGTTTCCTTGCCGGAGTAGGTTTTGGGAAAAAAAAAACTTATGCCAAGTCTTGTATGCTAATGATCCATCTTTTGCTATTCCTTATGCCAAGTCCGGAAACCACCCTCCGTTTAGGCCCAAAATTTTCCGAAAACGCACTTGTCGAAAAAAAAATTGGCTATCCTATTTTTAGGTCTTTCTAAGCGTATTGAGACAGTCGCCGTTATAGAAAGTTTTTTTTGACCCGTTTCTAGTTTCCGAAAACGCACTGGTGGAAAGTCTCAATACATTCAACCCATTTAGCATATCTACGATTCAGTTTAGCTTGACTTATAATATGTTTCAAAGATTCATGATCAAAATGTATAACAAATTCTTTGGGCCATAAATAATGTTGCCATGTTTCTAAAGTCTGAACAAGAGCATATAATTCTTTATCATAAGTAGAATAATTCAGAATAGACCCACTCAATTTTTCAGAAAAATATGCAACAGGTTTGCCATCTTGTAATAACACACCTCCTAATCCAATTCCACTAGCATCACATTCAAGCTCAAAAGTCTTAATAAAATCAGGAAGTTGGAGTAAAGGAGCATGTGTCAACTTGTCTTTCAATACCGTGAAGGCTTCTTCCTGTGCGGTACCCCAAGGAAAAGGCACATCTTTCTTTGTAAGCTCATTGAGAGGTGCAGCAATGGTGCTGAAATCTCTCACAAAACGCCTATAGAATCCAGCGAGGCCAAGAAAACTCCTCACTTGTGTGACTGTTTTGGGCTGCGGCCAACTCTCAATAGCTTCAATCTTGGCTTTATCAACTTCAATTCCTTGTGGAGTAACAACATAGCCAAGAAAAGATACTCGATCGGTGCAAAAGGTGCACTTCCCAAGGTTACCAAACAAACGTGTATCATGTAGAGCAATAAAAACAGCACGTAAATGTTCCAAATGTTCTTCCAAAGATCTGTATAAATCAATATGTCATCAAAGTAAACTACCACAAATCGTCCAATGAAAGCACGTAAAACTTCGTTCATTAATCTCATGAAAGTACTAGGTGCATTAGTTAACCCAAAAGGCATGACTAACCACTCATATAATCCAAACTTAGTTTTAAATGCTGTTTTCCATTCATCTCCCAATTTCATACGAATTTGATGGTATCCACTACGCAAATCAACTTTGGAGAATATTGTAGAGCCACTCAATTCATCAAGCATATCATCTAGCCTAGGAATAGGATGACGATAAGTTATAGTAATATTATTAATGCCTCTACAATCAACACACATACGTGATGTGCCATCCTTTTTCGGCACTAGAATAATAGGAACAACACAATGACTAAGGGATTCACGTATATAACCTTTGTCGAGAAGCTCTTGTACTTGACGCATAATCTCCTTCGTCTCCTCTGGATTGGTACGGTATGGCGCACGGGTTGGCAGTGAAGCACCGGGAATTAAGTCAATCTGATGCTCAATCCCTCGAATAGGCGGTAATCCCGGTGGCACGTCTTGTGGAAAGACGTCAGCGAACTCCTGCAAATTGTTAGTGACAGCAGGAGGCAAAGAGGAAGGCACGTCCTTGAATGAAAATAATGCCTCTTTGCACACAAAAGCATAGCAAACAGATTTGCTAAAATCTAGCTCATCAATATCAAATTTGGTGGCAAATAAACATGCACTTTTCAATTTAATTTTAGAAGCAACACTAGATGGTTTATTATTAGGCTTCATTTGTTGCTCAAATTCTTTTGCCACAATCTGATTTTCACTCTTATTTTTCTCCTGTTTTGCTTTATTAGCTCTATTAATATCATCTTTGAAAATGGAATCAGGAGTCATAGGAAGCAAAGTAATATTTTTATCCTTATGAACAAGAGTATAATGATTGTTTCTACCATGGTGTACAGAATTTTTATCAAATTGCCATGGTCTACCAAGTAATAAGGAACATGCTTGCATAGGTACCACATCACAATCAACATAATCAGCATATGTAGAGATACTAAAATGCACACGAACAGTAGGTGTTACCTTAACCTTGCCGCTGTTGTTGAACCATTGGATGTAGTAAGGATGTGGATGTGGTCTTGTGGTGGGAGAAAGCTTCTCCACCATATCCATGCTAGCCAAGTTGTTGCAGCTTCCCCCGTCTATGATGACGCACACAGAACGTTCCTTCACAACTCCCTTTGTATGGAACAAATTATGCCTCTGATTTTGCTCAGCTTGTGTGACCTGCACACTCAAAACACGTTGAGCAACTAAACATTCATACCTGCCAGCGTCTTCAGGAGCCATGTATTGCATCTCATGATCCGAATCATATCCACCATGTTCTTCACGTGTAATAAGGGCCAAAGTCTCCTTATCATCGTCACTAGCGGACTCATACCCACCATCCTCAGTAGCCATCATCACACGCTGAGATTTGCATTCCCGCGCATAATGACCTCTTCCCTTACAACGACGATAAATAATATCACTTATGTGCCCTGTTGATCCCATGGAAGAAGAAGAGCTCTGTGCAGGCCCGGCAGGTGCGCTCTTGGCAGATAATGGTGGTTGTGCCTGTTTTCTTGTATCACGGCTGGAGATGGCACCTGATGGAGTTGCTGGTGCAGTGGAAGTAGAAGATGCACACAGTGTCCATGAGGAAGGTCGACCTACAGAAAAGTTAGTGCGCGTCAATGCTTGTCGATCCTGCACTTCACGTTCAGCTTTACAAGCAAGATGGAATAAACGAGTGATATTAGTATACTCCTTATACTCTAGAATGGTCTGAATCTCTCTATTTAATCCACCAATAAAACGTGCAAGCATAGCTTCATTCTCCTCAACAATACCACATCTAATCACGCCAGTTTGTAATTCCTGATAATATTCTTCTATAGAATTTTTTCCTTGTCTTAAACGCTGCAATTTTTGAAGCAATTCACGTTGATAATATGGTGGAACCCAGCGAGTACGCATAGCAGTTTTCAAAGCATCCCAAGTAGCTGGAATAGGATATAATCTACAATGTTCAGACCGCCATACACATGCAAAACTAGTGAAAGCACAAACAGCAGCAGCAACCCGTCTCTCTTCGGGATATTGCAAACATGTAAAACGTTGTTCTGTTTCTAACTCCCAAGTAAGATATATATCAGGAACATATCTACCCTCAAATGGTGGAATATTCAATTTCAGTTTAGGAACATGGTCATGATCTCATACCTGAGGTGGTGGTGCAGGCCTACCATTGCGATTATATACCTGAGGTCGACCTGCTGGTGGTGGTGCTGGTGGCTGCACGTAGTTCTGATTTTGATCAACCTCATCCTTGTAATAGTCCTCCACCTCTGCAGTAACAGTAGGAGCTACAAAAGCACCAACATCAGTAGCAGCGGCGCCAGAGTTTTGTCCTAGCTCAATAGGAACACGCTGTGCTCGCCCTACTGTATCGCGGCGTAGAACTGGTTGTGGTAGACGTTTGAGTAATTCATCAAACCTGGCGTCCAACTTGGTGTCAATTGTCTTCTCAATGTCATCCATCCTCTCCAATGCCTTTCCAAAACTGGCCATCACGTCTTCCACCTGTTGACCCAATATTTGATGAAACTTATCATGAAGATCCTTGTCCGTCATGTTGTCCCAATCAATCTCATCGGCTTGTGATCCTGGCATGGTTAGCAGCAATAGAAACAGAAAATAATATGATTCTACAGACTACTAGGAAGCGGTGGTGGTGGTGGTGTGTCACAAATTCTTCAAGCGAATCTCAAATTCTTACCAGTTCTTACCCAGCAGCAGGTGGTGATCAGCAACCGTTGTAGTCAAAACTCTCAAAGCTTGGATAGAGCGATTACCAGGGAGAATCAAACGCACGACGTAGATGTATGTGGAGCTGGGCAGGCTTATAATATGGTAGCAAAAATGGTCAGCAATAATCAATTCAGAGATGCAAAGTTGAATAAATGCTCAACGACGGTACTATGCTGGTCCTAGGCTAGACTGTGCTAGAGACGCGAGCCTAGAACACTAACAAAATCACGGCGCTGCACGTAAACAAGGGAGGAGCACACTCTGAATTTTTTCTCTCTCTTTTTTCACTTTTTTTTGCACTTTTTTTCCTCTTTTTTTTTGCTCCGCAACAATTTTTTTCCGAAAAAGTCTACAAATGGTCTAGAAACTGCCTAGCCAGATTTTTTTTGAAACTGGAGCTATTTTTCTACTGCGGTAACACAAAAGTTCGGAAGTCCTTCTCTATCACGACTCGGAGTATGGCGTGATCTGGAAGTCGAAAACAAAGCAACAAATACTGGACTCGGACTAGGACTGGTGGCGGAGATGAATCTAGTGGAACTCGGACTAGTGGCGGAGATGAATCTGGTGGAACTCGGACTGGTGGCAGATATATGTTGCAGGTGGACTCGGATTTGCGTGATGGAGGTGGATATGTGGTATATGGCTGCGGTGATGTCGATGGTGGTAGATGGCAGCGGTGATGACGATGGTGGTATATGGCAGCGGTGATGACGATGGTGGTATATGGCAGCGGTGATGACGATGGTGGTATATGGCAGCGGTGATGATGATGATGCGGCGGCGGCGTGACAACTTGTGAACAGAACTCGAAACTCTAAAGGACTAGACACTAAGACCAGCAACTAGACACGACGATGCAACCGCAAATTCAACAACGCAAATACAGAAAAGATTATGCAATGGCTCAGACTGGTTCGGATATGATGAACTAACCCTAATTTTTTTGTGGCTTTTTCGTGGACTATAGGTATGAAGAACAGACTCGATCTAAACTACGAAAAACTGTAAAATCTCACCGAGCAACCTGGAAATCTGATACCACTTGATAGAGGCAAAGGTGTCCCGTCTTTCGATGAGATGATGGATTTCCCTTTGGTGGAAGTCGACTTTGACGATCCGACTACGAACGTGCGAGGACGTCGCGCCTTAGCAATCGCTAAACCAACTCTGAGAGGTTATTGACCACGCCGGAGCACGATCAACCTGACCATGAGGGTCTGTTTACTACGAGCAAACGAAGAACAAGCAAGAAACTGAGATTGCAATCTAGATATTGCGAATATAAGATGAAAGCTTTATTGATCAAGGTGGGGTTCTGTGACGCCTTTGTCTGGTCGTTGAACACAAACGAAGTACGCGAAGTTGCAGCTATGGCGAACTTTAATCTAAACAAAACCCAAAGTCTAAACGGTGCCCTAAGGGCTATATATATGGAGGAAGAGAGGGGGAATTTCGTGGCCCTTGGTGGAGGGGTCCGAAATCAACCCTATCTCTTGTTTCCCCACACATACGGACTCTAAAAATAGCCTATACTAATGTATTTCGAAATTACATGGGCCTGGCCCAATAAAAAGGTGACGCAGCACCTATAATAGCCTCTGGACGAAATTTATGAAGTGGCATCTTGTATATTTCGTCCAAGGCTTCATGCACTCGTTATGGTGGCTTCAAAGACCTGAAATCATCACTCGTAACTCCGTTCTTGTTCCCCTTGCGCATGCGCGAGCTCTAGTAATTTAGTTGGCGTGCGCGAGCTCTAGTAATTGGCGTGCGCGAGCTCTAGTAATTGGTCCAGTATGTATAGCAGCAGGGGCTGTGGGTGTAAAAATGGTATTGATGTCCTCATCACACTTGCATCACAATGAACCTCAAAAGTTTAGTCAAAGTTAGGCAAAGCAAGAATCGGAGCATGAGTAAGCAAAGACTTGAGCTCATTAAAAGCGGTGGATTGCAAAGATCCCCAAACAAAAGGAGCATTCTTCTTACTCAAAGCATGTAAAGGAGCGGCGATGGTGCTAAAGTTTTTCACAAAGTGGCGATAAAATCCTGCAAGACCAAGAAAACTACGCACTTGTTGCAAATTGGTAGGTTGGGGCCAAGTTTTAATTGCTTCAATTTTAGCTTCATCAACATGGACACCCTTGGAAGAGACAACAAAACCCAAGAAAACCACTTTGTCAATGCCAAAAGTGCATTTTTTCAAGTTCGCATAAAGGCTTTCCTTGCGAAGGGTTTGCAACACAGATTTAACATGATTAATATGCTCTTTCATGGTTTTTCTAAACACAAGAATATCATCAAAGTTGTAAGTGCATCTAGTGCCACCCCTAGTTGGTTTTGGAGTATTATTGACAAAGTTGGTTGAGGGACTAATGCGTTTGTCAGAATTGCAGGATAACGCAGGTAGTGTCCCTCATTGATTCGGTTTACCTACCGGAGATGACCCCTAAAAATGTATGAAGACATTGAAGACAATGGTGGTGTGTGAAGAGGTTCACATTGAAGACTATGACATGAGAAGACATTGAGTGAAGACTATGGAGCGCGAAGACTGAGTTGTTTCACTGTTTCCTCTTCTTCTGTGTTGAGTCATAGGAACCACCGTACAGTTAAGTGGGGTCCAAGTGAACTAAGTCAGAGTGACTGAAGTGATGCTCAACCCAAATCCTATGTCTTCGAGCGAACACAATGAGAGCAAATCTTATCCAGAGTTGGATAAGTCAGCTTTGCTTGTAGCCCAAGTAAAGTTGTCGCGTGTGTTTGAAATCTGACCGTTGGAACACGTGTCAGTTCCTTAGTGACCCAGGGTCATTTCGGACAAATCAGGTCGGGTTGCCTTGTGGCTATAAATAGCCCACCCCCTACACCATAAATTGGTGGCTGCTCAGAGTTAGTATACGACTTTTGTCGTTTTGAGAGCAACCCACCTCGAAGCATTTGAGAGAGAGAAATACTTGCGAGGACAAAGCCCAAACACCCAGAGCCAAAGAGTGTTAGGCATCACTGAAGTCTTTCTGTCTTTGTGACCTGAAGACTTATTACACTTGAGGACTGTGCATCCTCTAGCCGGTTAGGCGTCGCATTCTGAGCATCCAAGAGTCATTGTAGATTGCCTGGTGAACGAAGTCTGTGAAGGTTTGGAAGTCTACCTTGAAGACATACCAGAGTAATTGGGCGAGGACTAAGTGACCTTAGCTCAAGGGGAATAAGGTGAAGACACGGTCTTCTGAGTTGAATCTCAGCCTCCCCAACCAGACGTACAGTTGTCACAACAACTGGAACTGGTCCAACAAATCCCGTGTCTTCAACAAGTGACTGGTTCTATCTCTTCCCTCCTTTACCTTGAGTTTGTCTTCGTGAAGTCATTACTTATCTGTCTTATCTGATTGACTTCATTGCTTGACTACTATTGTTGATTGGCTTCATACTATCTTCCATCCTGATCCTACTACCTAGCTGCTATTAATCTTCGTACGTTAACGCTATTGCATACTTGACTATGGCTTGCTTGTTGTAGTTTATCTTCCGCTGCATATCAATTAGGTTATTTCTATCGTTTGTCTTCGAAACTTCCACGTTTTGAAGACTTTGATAAAAATCGCCTATTCACCCCCCGCTCTAGTCGATAACTAGCACTTTCAAAAGTAAACCACAACAAAGACTCCAATATAAGGTCGAAGCACATGATGCATAAGACGCACGGAAGTACCGGGTGCTTCCGACAAACCCATAGGCATCACTAACCACTCATATAAGCCAAATTTTGTTTTGAAAAGAGTTTTCCATTCATCACCTTATTGAATGCGGATTTGATAATAGCCACTTTTAAGATCAATTTTTGAGAAAAAGTTGGCTCCACTAAGTTCATTAAGCATATCATCTAAGCGAGGAATGGGATGCCTATAGCGAACGGTAATAGCATTTATAGGTCTACAATCGGAACACAAGCGGAAACTTCCATCGGTTTTTGGCACAAGTATAACGGGAACGGCACAAGGGCTTAAGCTTTCACATACATGACCATTGTTGGTGAGTTTTTGTACTTGCCGCTGAATCTCCTTGGTTTCTTCGGGATTCACTCGGTATGGAGCTTTGTTTGGAAGTGGCGCTCCGGGGATGAGGTCGATTCGATGCTCAATGCCTCGTAGTGGAGGTAGACCCGGAGGTAGCTCATCGGGAAAAACATCTTGGAGTTCCTGCAAAAGAGATTGAAACACTAAAGGTAGCTCGTGAGAGGTGTTAGTTGTTGGCTCTCCATCCTTGCACACAAGGACAAAGTGCATCACACTCGATGGGTTCTCACACACTTCTCTCATCTCACTTTTGGTGGCAAATAGGATGAGGTTTTTCTCTCTAGGTGAAGAGGCGCTCAAGTTTGGCTTGTGGCTCTCACTCACTTTTGGGTGGGTAACTTTCTCACTCTTCTCTCCATGATGGGTGGCTTGCTTGTCGGCTATCACTTGACTAGGAGACATAGGTCGTAGCACATACTCCTTCCCTTTCATCTTGAAGCTATAGTGATTGGTACGCCCATTGTGGATGACACCACAGTCGAATTGCCATGTTCGACCAAGAAGGAGGTGGCAAACGGACATTGGGGCCACAACACACTCCAAAGTGTCCTCATATGCATCGATTTTGAAGGAGACTTGGACCGTATGCTCGACTTGTATAGTGCCGGAGTCACTTAGCCATTGAACCTTGTAGGCGTGCGGGTGCTTCCTCTTGACCAATTGAAGCTTGGAGCATAGTTCTTCGCTTGCCAAGTTGTGACAACTACCTCCATCGATGATGACCTTGACGGACCTTCCATTGATGCCGACCTTTGTGTGGAAGATGTGGCATCTTTTGGTCTTCTTCTTGTTGATGTTGAAGAGTCAAGACCTTGGAGACAACGAGAGCGGGGCTCGTATCCTCATCACAAAAGACTTGATCATCTTCATCCTCGTTCACGCGCCGGTGCATGGCCACTTGCTCAAGAGCATCCATCTCCTCATCACTCATGGAGTCGTATGTGCCATCGTCGTTGAGGATCATGGTGCGCTTGTTTGTGCATTCATAGGACTTGTGGCCTCGGCCGCCGCAAGTGAAACACTTGAAGGAGCTTGTCTTGATGGTCTCATCGGTCGGAGTAGATGACGAAGCACGCGTCTTGAAGTTGCTTGTATTAGGAGGAAGACGACTTGAACTTGACGAAGGTTTCTTGTAACTTGACTTGTTGTCATTTCTTGGAGAAGGTTTGGTTGATGTAGATGTTGGAGGAGTTGTTCAAGCTTTGTTGTTGGAGAAGCCGTAGGTCTTGGATGAGTACTTGGCGTACTTGAAGTCATCTTGCACTTGATGTTCCGCCTTGGTCGCTTGATGCACGAGCTCAATGAGGTTGCAGTAGGGTTGGAAGTCGGCGATCTTCTTGATGGGATGATTGAGTCCATTCAAGAATTGTGCCATTGTTTCCTCATCATCTTCCGTGACATTGGCTCGAAGCATGGCAATCTGCATTTCCTTGTAGTATTCTTCAACACTCTTTGTTCCTTGCTTGAGGAGTTGTAGCTTCTTGAAGAGATTGCGGTTGTAGTAGGTTGGCACAAAACATGCTCTCATGACTTCCTTCATTTGAGCCCAAGTGGTGATGGGTGGTTCACCTCTTGCTTCACGATGCTCAAGGACTTGTTCCCACCATATGAGCACATAGTCTTGGAACTCAAGCGATGCCATAGCGATCTTCTTCTCTTCCTCATAGTTGTGCAAATGGAAAATTTTGTTGACCTTCAATGCCCATGAGAGGTATTCTTCGGGATCATTGCTTCCATTGAACTTGGGCATTCTGAATTTGAGCTTTCCATAGCGTTGCTCTTCATTGTGTTGTTGGCGATGGTGAAGATGACGCCCTTGATGTGGAGGGTAATCATCCTCATGTTGCTCTTGGCTTGGAGGAAGTTCATGGTCAAGTTGTTCTTGTTGAGCTTGAAGTTGAGGTAGAGCTTGACGAGCTTGTGGAGCTTGACGTTGCACACGCGGTTGGTAGTTCCTCTCTTGGATTTCTTCTCGAAGAGCTTCCTCTTGATTGCGCCGTTCGCGATTGCGGTTGGCGATGGCTCGACTTGATTCTTGAAGGGCACATTGCGCCTCAAGATCTTGCGCTTCTCGTTGTTGTTGTTGAAAACGTTGAGCCTCGGCGTCTTGTTCTTCTTGGTGTAGGCGCGCTTGTTCTTCTTCTTGGGGCCGTAGTCGTTGCCGTTCTTGAGCTTGAGCAAAAACGACTTGGTTTGATTGAGGACAAGGGACTTGCTCATCGACTTGCTCCTTTGAATGCTTGTCATGTAGCGGGTTGCGAGATGCATGACGGTCGTGACATGTGGCTCGTCGAAGAGTGTTCGACGACGGTGAACTTGAGAAAAAATCGGAGAAGGTGTCGTCGGAGTGTCGACTCGAGCGGCTCCGTCTTGAGGATGAAGAAGTGGAAGGATGCCGGTTCCTCATCAAGGCGCGTATCTCGTCCATTCTTCCATCATTCTCTTGCTTGTGAGTGTCGAACTTGTTGTCGAAGTAGTCTCTTGTACATTGCTCGGAGAGTTGCAAGTCGGTGGCGAGGTTGTCGATGCGGTCGCTCATAGCTTGTTGCTCTTGGTGTAACGCCCTTTGAGCACCAAAGAGGTGGCTCTTTGTGACAATGATGACATGTCGTCGCCGTTCTCGATGAGGGGTGGATTTGTAGAAGAACTTGGCCTATCCATCATTCCAAACAAAATGTAAGTGGTAGAAGGATAAGAACGTATACCAAATGTACCTTCACCGATGTTGAAGATGAATCAAGTTCACTTAAATGCGGACAATGAAATAGCACTTTTGGTACCAATTCTTGTCGGTTCTCACACCTACACAAGTAAAATATTATGGTGGAGCTTGGTTAGGATGGTGGCACAAAATTGATTGCAATCGTTAGTTTGACTCAAAGATGTTGAAAAAGATTCGCAAATTCGCAAATGTAACAAGTAGACCAAGCAAGTAGTGGTACACAGAAACACACACGCAAATAGATAAGTGGGATTATGCAAACCAAAAGTGAGCCAAAATGTGGAATCCACAAAAATGCTCTTGTTGCACAATACTAGAGAGACGCTAGCATGATTGCACAATAGGCGGATACGGAGCTTGTGTACAACCTACTAGGCCAAAATGCAACGATCTCTATCCCAAGTATGCTCTATGTATGGTATTTCGGTGCTATGATCCAAGATGATCGAGTATGACAATCTTAATGTAGTATGATGCTATGGTTCTTGCTTATAAGCTCTTTGCTTATCTTTCTCTTTTGCTTAAAAGCTTTATTGGCTCTTTCTCTTTTGAGCTCTTTTCTCATGCAAAACTTCACGAACCAAGATAGCAATTGTGTATGCGATGACAACTTTGTGACACACAAGTGGATCCCAAGATATGCACCACTATGGTATGGTATGTATGCTATGGAGTATGATAACTAATGTGCACAAGTCACGTTGCCGGCAATACTCAATGGCTAGTCTCGATGGGTAAGCAACGCAAAAGTAAGGCTATGTGGTTATCAATGCAATTGCGAGATATGACAAAGATGTCGTCAAGGTTACCGTCCTTGACGATGATGAGTCCTTGGCGAAGATGAGCGGTGGTAATGTTAACGTCGAACCGTACCTATGTAGCTGAAACAAAATAGGACACGGGAACCACAACTCAAATTCTCAAAGACCAAAAGCAACTATGGTGGTAGCGGAAACTGGAGGCGGTATAGCGGATGATGTGGTGTAAGCCCTAGGCAAAGATGCCAATGTTCGGAAAATTAGATGGTGTCTAAAAATATTTTAGCCTATCTAGGTGGATGGGGGATGTCAATAGCTTCTCAACGAGCTAAAGAACGCGAAAATCAGACTCCGGATGTGGAAGTTACGGTGAAAATGGTGAAACTCGGAAAGCTGAAACTGGCCTGGGCGGTAGTACCGCTCGGGTGGGCGGTAGTACCGCTCGTGTCGGGATTTTCTCGACTGTTTCGGGTGAAACAGGGCCTGGCGATAGTACCATTCGCGGGGCGGTAGTACCACTTGTGGTTCTCAACGGTAGTACCGCTCGTGTCGGTATTTTCTCGACTGCTCGAATCATTGCGCGATTTTGGGGCGGAAATGGATGATTTCGGGGTCAAAAATTGATGGATTTTGTGGATGGAAAGAGGTGAAACTTGGGGAATGCTAGATCCACTTGAAACCAAGCAAATCCATGGATCAAAATCAACAAAAATCATCAAACCAACAAATCACAAAAAATAATTTGGGGCTATTTTTGGTGGGGATTTTCAGATTTAGGACGAAAACAACAAAATCAAGCTAGAAAACACGGGGTAGGGGCTCCAAAAACGTGATCAACGTGGCTCATGATACCAAGATGATGTAGGGCGGAACCCTATGTGGACGATCTTTCACATTTGGAGTGGATCCTACGGGGAATCACGAAGAACACGCGGAAGCACAAAGGGGAAACACGGGGAAAACGAGAGAGAATCACTAAAGCGACATAGAATCAATCACAGGAGTGCTAGATCACCAAACATGAAGAGATACACGAGATCCAAAGTCAACAAAGGTAAGGATACAAAGGAACCGATCTTCTCCGTGAGGAGGTCTTGGGGGTCTTCCCTAGAAAGGGGTCTTGAATCCGCTTGGGGGATCTTCTCCGAAGAGGTCGTGAGCTCCGAGGAGAAGTAACCAAGTGGATGAGCAAGGCTCTCACAGAAATATGAGCTAAACAATGCTAACCCTAGAAAGGATGAGGGGACAGTCTATTTATAGTCTAGGTCCTCGAAGGGGTAAGTTGGGGCGAAATGAGTACATGGGCCTCGGCCCGGAACGCTGCACGCAGGCAGGGCGGTAGTACCGCTTGAGGTGCTTCAGCGGTAGTACCGCTTGGAGGGGCGGTAGTACCGCTCTGGCGCCGTTCGATCCTGTAGTTTGTCGGGTTCGGCGGAAGTAGGAAGGATGTCGAGTGGTAGTGCCGCTTGGCTCGGCTCAGCGGTAGTACCGCTTGGCTTGAGCGGTAGTACCGCCCATTCTGGACACTGCAGCTCCTCCTCTTGCTCTTGATGTCCATCTTGAGCTGTAGCTTCTTCTAGGTTGGTTCCTTGGTACCTAAGCACGCAAAGCATCTCCGTTTGAGGTAGTAGCCATGTCTCAAGTGGGTCAAAGGGAAGTTCGACAAGGAGAGAGTTAACCTCGGATTGGATGGCACGTGCTCGAGCTCTTGTCATGGGTCCACTTGGAGCTTGTGTAGTCGAAGTAGTGCCCATGGGATGCTCGGCATCAATATCGCAAGCACAAACACAAAGCAAGATGAAAGTATCATCATAGGAATGGTGCACAAAAGGAACATGGCAAGAACAAGCAATATCTCCACCAAGCTTGCAAATACACATGCAAGTACTAGAATCAATCATCATGTGTAATGCAAAGCATGGGTCACAAATGCATGGCAAAGGCATAGTAAATAGCATATCATGCAAAGTGAACATGGCAAGATGGGCAAATGATATATAATGGACAATAAGCCATAACCATGTGAGGGCCATGTAGAAGAAATGCGCGAAGAGAGCGGTGGGAAAGACAATCCATGGGATCCCAACTCATCCTTGCTCTCTAGAGCTCGTTTTGTCAGCTCGTGGGATTGCAAGGTTAACAAGTATTCATGGGTACCTACACAAAAAGGACACAAACCAAATAAATTGTGCGCGTGGTAAATGTACACATCATCCATCATGATGTGTATGTGCACATGTGAGTTAGCACAAGATAAGCATCGCTCAAAGAAATTTGATGCATGGTATATGCACATGTCATCCATCATGAAAGAATAGTTATTGTGTATGACACGATGGGGACACAAATTGAGAATGCAAGTATATGGCACATCAATAGAATGTTTATTCATGGGGAGCATGTGGTGCACACAAGTATGGGGATCATGCAATGAATGGGATGGATCAAAATCTCCTAAAATGTATGAGGAAACTATGGGAGTCTCCTCATGAGCAATAGCGGAAATATCATATGGATAAAATGGACAACATCCAAAACAATGCATATCCGAAGCTAGGATATCATGGCATGGCATATAAGATAAATGATGCAATGGTAGCATATCAATAGCATCACAAGAAAAACAAATGCCAATAACCATGGGCTTGTCATCTATGCCATAAGTGCAAATTGGGTTTATTTTAATGGCATATGCATAGTCACTATGAAGAGATTGAAAATAAGACATATGGTTGATCTCATGCATAGCATATGACAAGTCAAGCGGATTATCAAACATGATGTGACCTAAAGAATTGTCACAAGAAATCCTATGTAACATGGCATCACAACTAATAGACTCCACATGAGAATCATCATACTCATCATAAATGGGCAAATCATCACATGGGGAAATCATACTAGCATGAAGCATGGTACTAGGTGGATCAACATCATGGAAGCAATCAATGTCAAGAATGTCCACTAGTGGGACTAGAGCATCACCGTCACCTTTGTTACCTTTGTCATTCCACTCAAGTGGTGTAGGTGAGGTGGGAAAGACCAAATTGTGGTCATCTTCATGTTGATGGAACCATGTGGGGGGTGCATCATATTCCACCATGGCCATCGTCTTGTCCATAGGGAGGACGAAGTCGTTGAGGATCGACGCGTCATCATAAATGGGACCTAGCACCAAATGAGAAAAACAATAGAGGTAGAGGTCAAGTTGTTAGAAATGCAAATGGCCTCACGAGACCTATCAACTATCACATTCTCTCTATGTGGTGGTTCACTCACTCCCTCAAAATAGGTGCACTCAAAGTCACATATGGTGGAGGCACTCATCTCACTCAAGTGTTGGGGGTTGTGGCTCTCCTCACATGGAAAGTGGGGCAACTCATCATATATGGGGCTAGTGGTGAACTCACTCTCACTCTCAATATGGTGGCAAAAGTCACTCAAGTCATCATACGTCGTCGTGGTCGAAGGGAAAATCCCATGCTCAACCATCTCGTCATCGTCGCCGTGGATGAAGGCCGAAGATGGCACATCATCACTCTTGCCTCCAAAGATGGAAGCATCATCCTTGCTCGCCACCTTGTCGCTCGCCTCCAAAGCTTGGTCCGTGAGGGTCTCCGTAGTCGTACTCGTCGCCGCACCATCTTGAAAAAGAGTCGTGGTAGACTCGGCACCATCAATGCCACAAAGAGTGGTGGCGGTGAAGTCGAACTTGGGAGCATCGTCTTGGAGCTCGTCGGGCTTGGACATCTTGGTGGTACTATCCTCACGCTCGTTCTCATGGAGCTTGGTCGCCGCAAAGTTTGTTTGAGGTGGAGAAGCCTTGGCCTTCATGAGTTCTTGTTCCGCCTTGAGAGCACCAATGTAGTAGTCGTCAATGGACTTGTAGTTCTCGAGGAAGATGGTCTTGGACATGTCGTTGTGCAATCCCATCATGAAGTGGAACTTCATCGAAATGGGGTCGTCCACGCCGGCTTGTCGGAAGGCAATCATCATCTCCGTGAAGTACTCGTCGATGGACTTGGATCCTTGGATGGTGTTCTCCAATTGGCATCGAAGTTGTTCCGTGTAGGTTGGAGGCACGAACTCTCGCCGCAAAGCTCTCTTCGTCTTGGGCCAACTCATGTCATAGTACTCCGAAGGTGTGTGAAGCCACCATGCCGATGCGTAGTCGTGGAAGTTTCTTGTGGCGCACTTCACTTGATCTTCGGGACGAACTTGATGTAGCTTGAGGTAGTCGTCCATCAAACGCTCCCACTCGAGATACTCCTCGGGTTCTTGAGTCCCATAGAAAGGAATCTCATTGTCGGTGTCGAGGTCGTAGTAGCTCGTGGAAGTCGCGGACTTGAGCTTGGGGAGCTTCTCTTGAGCGTAGTCTTGGGGTGCTTGTTGGCGAAGATGCCTTATGTCCGTAGGCGAAGATGCCTTGAAGTCGCTTGGCGAAGATGCCAAGGGAGATGGTGAAGTCATTGAGCAGTTGTTGGTGTTGAGCTCTTGACCTTCACGCTCTTGTTGGTGATGGTGTCGATGCCGATGTGATCTTGCCGGAGATGGTAGCTCGAAAGCATGTGCTCTTGAGCGTCTTCTCTAAGATGAGGAAGATTGCTTGTAGGACTTGATGAGGGCTTTGATCTCCTCCATTTTAGCTTGCATCTTGGCGTCGGAGTTGTTGTTCATGGCATCGAACTCGTCGTTGTTGTTGTATACCGAAGGTGAAATGCCTTGCCTATCCATCACAAGACTCGAGTAGAGGTGAGTAGGAAATGAGATAAACAATACCAAGTTACCTTTTCCCAAAGTTGAGGATGTATCCCGTTTCACTCAATGTGAGATGAAAGAATAGTGAAATTGGTACCGGACTTGTTCACTCACACCTATCAAGTAAAGCTTATGGTAGAGCTCGGTGAGGATAGTGGCACAAAAATTTGATGCAAAATGTTAGCAAGTGTCAATAATGTTTAAAGAGATTCACAAATTCGCAAGCGAAACAAGTAGACCAATAGCAATATGTGGCACACGGAAACACACACACGGATAGATAAATGGGGTCGTGCAACCAAGGAATGAGCACAAACTGTGGAATCCACGCAAAACACTCGTGTTGCACAACTTAAGAGAGACGCTAGCCCGATTGCTCAATAGGCGGATACGACACTTGTGCACAACCTATAAGATGCAAAATGGATAAACTTTCTATCCCAAGTATGCTATATATGTATGGTTCCCGGTGTTTCTCACACAATGATCCAAAATGATCAAGTATGATACCATATGATATATTTTGATGCTATGGCTATTGCTTACAAGCTCTTTGCTCTCTTTCTTTTGCTTAAAAGCTTTATTTATTTATCTCTAATTTTTTTTTGATATGGCCACAATGCGAATGCACAAACCAAGATAGCAATTGTGTATATGCGGGAACAAACTTGAGACACAATGGATGATAGGATACCAAGATGATATGGTATGTATGTAATGGAAGGTATAGACCACTAATGTGCACATGTCACGTTGCCGGCAATACTCAAGTGGCTAGTCTCGATAGGCAAGCAACACAAAATGGGCTAAGGGGTTATCAATGCAATTGCAAGGGTAATATACAATGGTGTCATCGAGGTTACCGTCCTTGGTGATGATGAGAGGCGGTGTTGCTGAAGTCGACCCGTTCCTAGTTAGCCGAAACACCCTAGGAAACGGAAAAAAACTGCAAACTCAAAATCTCAAAGGTAAATGTCAAATGGTGGTAGCGGAAAGCGGTGGTGGTTTGCACTTGGCAATGCGGAAGTGGAATGAGGGCTATACACGTGTCCGAGTTGAAGTTGCCGTACCTAAGTAGCCGAAACACCTTAGGAGACACAAGCCACAACTCAAACAAAATTGGGTTAAGTTGGGGTGGAAATGTATGGTCGGCACATCTATGTGGAAATGGTGGTGCTGGTTGATGAAGAAGCAATCGTCCCTAAGTAGCCGAAACACCTTAGGAGACTCGAATCACTACTCAAAGAACCTCAAATGCAATGGGGTGCAATATGGGTTAGGTTGCGGAAGTCGGTGGTGGTAATGCAGATGATATGGTGGAGGGCCTAGGCAAACTTGCCAAATTTTCAAAAATTTGATGGAGTCAAATGATGTTGGTGGTATTTTTTTGGGAAGGGGGATGTCAAGAGCTTCAAAACGAGCTAAAGAACGTCAAAATCGGAATCCGGATGAATTAGTTATGGTCAAAACGGTGAAACACGGAAGGCTGAAATGCCAGGGACCGGATATCCGGGGGTAGGGGCCGGATTTCCGGGGGGAATGTCCAGAACCGTCAGATTTGGTGCTCCAGGGCCCGGATGTCCGGATTGGGGCCCGGATGTCCGGCCCGACGATTCCAGATCTTGTTTCGGGCGGAAATTTTCGAATTGGGGGCGGAAATTGATGATTTTGGGGACAAAATTTAATGGATTTCGTGGATGGAAGGTGGGGAAACTTGGGGGAAAGCTAGATCCACTTGAAACCAAGCAAATCCACAGATCAAAATCAACAAAACATCATCAAACTAACAAATCACAAAAAAAATTGGGGCTATTTTTGGTGGGGATTTTCGGATTTTAGGATGAAATCAAGCAAAAAAAAGGATAGAAAACAATGGGAGGGACTCCAAATACGTGATCAACGTGGCTCATGATACCATATGATACGGGGCTAACCCGGTGTAGGCCGATCTTTCACGATTGGAGTGAGATCCCTCGAAGAACACGATGAACACGGGGAAGAACATGGAGAAATCACAAGGGGGAAACACTCAAGAACAAGTCCAATCACACATCCACTAGACAATCAAACACACAAGATCACAAGGTACATGAACAACAAAGGGAAAGATACAAGGTAAGATTCATCTCCAAGAGGAGGTCTTGATGATATCCTAGACGGATCTTCCCACAAGGGGGCCTTGATGATATCCCGTAGGATCTTCTCCGAGATGGAGGTCTTGGCCTCCAATGGAGTAGTGGTCTCTCTCTCTCAAGAGTAGAGATATGTAGGAACAAAGCTCACATACAAATGAGCTATCACTTTGCTAACCCTAACTAGGAGGAGGGGAAGGAGTATATATAGTCTTAGCAACAAAGGGGTAAGTGGGGAAGGGATACATGGTCCTTTGGCCCGACTCTGCGCGCAGGCAGGCGCCGGATGTCCGGGCTAGGGGCCGGATGTCCGGGCTCTCGTGAGACGCCGGATGTCCGGGGCGGTTGGCCGGATGTCCGGGCCGAAGTGGCCAAGCTACTGGATAGGGGCGCCGGATTTCCGGGGAGAGCGCCAGATGTCCGGGGGTTGCCGAGGCGCCGGATGTCCGGGCACACGGGCCGAATGTCCGGCCGCTGATGCTTCAGCCGTCTTGTTGGTGCAGCTCCTCGGAGGCTGCACAGGCGCCGGATGTCCGGCCTCTGGCCTGGATGTCCGGCCGCTGTAGCTTCAGCAACTCCATCTTCTTCCGTCATCGCTTCCAGGCTTCCCTCGCGGATGGTGTAGTTGTTCCTTGGCGCTTGCACTCCTCCTCGACATTCGTGAAGCTCCGACAATACCTATGCATGCACACGGGAGAAGTGTCAAGTAGTATACCATCCTCGAAGGGGTCAAATGAGCACGTGTAAAGGAGAAGATTCACCTTTATGTATGAGAAGTAGAGGTCACACGTGTCACTTGCCAAACGGACTCTTGACATGGTGATGACTGTAGGATGTTCCGCATCACTTTCCTTGTTAAGTGTTTGTAAAACAGCCCTAACATGATCAAGATGTTCTTTCATGGTTTTGCTAAACACAAGAATATCATTGAAGTAAACCACAACAAAGACTCCAATATAAGGGCGAAGCACATAATGCATGAGACACACGAAAGTACCAGGAGCCTCCGATAAACCCATAGGCATAAATAACCACTCATATAGGCAAAATTTGGTTTTGAAAGCAGTTTTCCATTCATCACCCTCTTGAATGCGGATTTGGTAATAGCAACTTTTAAGATCAATTTTTGAGAAAAAGTTGGCTCCACTAAGTTCATCAAGCATATCATCTAAGCGAGGAATGGGATGCCTATAGCAAACGCTAATAGCATTTATAGGTCTACAATCGGAACACAAGCGGAAACTTCCATCGGGCTTAGGCACAAGTATAACCGGAACGGCATAAGGGCTTAAGCTTTCACGTACATGACCGTTGTCGATTAGTTGTTGTACATGCCGTTGAATCTCCTTGGTTTCTTCGGGATTGACACAGTATGGAGCTTTGTTTGGAAGTGGCGCTCCTGGGATGAGGTCGATTCGATGCTCAATGCCTTGTAGGGGAGGTAGACCCGAAGGTAGCTCATCAGGGAGAACATCTTGGAATTCCTGCAAAAGAGATTGAAACACTAGAGGTAGCTCGTGAGAGGTGTTAGTTTTTGGTTCTCCATCCTTGCACACAAGGACAAAGTGCATCACACTCGATGGGTTCTCACACACTTCTCTCATCTCAGTTTTTGTTGCAAATAGTATGAGGTTTTTCTCTCTAGGCGAAGAGGCGCTCAAGTTTGGCTTGTGGCTCTCACCCACTTTTTTGTGGATCACTTTCTCACTCTTCTCTCCACGATGGGTATCTTGCTTGTCGGCTATCACTTGACTAGGAGACATAGGTCATAGCACATATTCCTTCCCTTTCATCTTGAAGCTATAGTGGTTGGTACGCCCGTTGTGGATGACACCATGGTCGAATTGCCATGGTCGACCAAGGAGGTGGAAAACGGTCATTGGGACCACATCACATTCCAAAGTGTCTTCATATGGACCAATTTTGAATGAGACTTCGACCGTATGCTCAACTCGGATAGTGCTGGAGTCACTTAGCCATTGAACCTTGTAAGGGTGCGGGTGCTTCCTCTTTACCAATTGAAGCTTGGAGCATAGTTCTTCACTTGCCAAGTTGTGGCAACTACCTCCATTGATGATGACCTTGACGGATCGTCCATTGATGCCGGCCTTAGTGTGGAAGATGTGGCATCTTTGGTCTTCTTCTTGTTGATGTTGAAGAGTCAAGACCTTGGAGACAACAAGAGCGGGGCTCGTATCTTCATCACAAAAGACTTGATCATCTTCATCCTCGTTCACGCGCCGGTGTATGGCCACTTGCTCAAGAGCTTCCATTTCATCTTCACTCATTGAGTCGTAGGTGCCATCGTCATTGAGGATGATGGTATGCTTGTTTGTGCATTCATAGGACTTGTGGCCTCGGCCGCCGCAAGTGAAACATTTGAAGGAGCTTGTCTTGACGGTCTCATCGGTCGTAGTAGAAGACGAAGCACGCTGCTTGAAGTTACTTGTAGTAGGAGGAAGACGACTTGAACTTGCCGAAGTTTTCTTGTAACTTGACTTGTCGTCGTTGCTTGGAGAAGGTTTGGTTGATGTCGAAGTTGGAGTAGTTGTTGAAGCTTGGTTATTGGAGAAGCTGTAGGTCTTGGATGAGTACTTGGCGTACTTGAAGTCATCTTGCACTTGATGTTCCACCTTTGTAGCTTGATGCACGAGCTCAATGAGGTTGGAGTAGGGTTGGAAGTCGGCATCTTCTTGATGGGGTGATTGAGTCCATTCAAGAATCGTGCCATTGTTTGCTCATCATCCTCTGTGACATTGGCTCGAATCATGGCAATCTCCATTTCCTTGTAGTATTCTTCAACACTCTTTGTTCCTTGTTTGAGGAGTTGTAGCTTCTTGAGGAGATCGCGGTTGTAGTATGTGGGCACAAAACGTGCTCGCATGCCATCTTTCATTTGAGCCCAAGTGGTGATTTGAGGTTCACCTCTTGCTTGTCAGCGCTCAAGGACTTGTGCCCACCATATGAGCACATAGTCTTGGAACTCAAGTGATGCCATAGCGATCTTCTTCTCTTCCTCATAGTTGTGCAAATGAAAGATTTTGTCGACCTTCAATGCGCATGAGAGGTATTCTTCGGGATCATTGTGTTGTTGGCGATGGTGATGATGACGCCCTTGACATGGAGGGTACTCATCCTCATGTTGCTCTTGGCGTGGAGGAAGTCCATGATCAACTTGCTCTTGTTGAACTTGAGGTTGAGTTGGAGCTTGACGAGCTTGTGAAGGAGCTTGTGGAGCTTGACGTTGCACACGCAGTTGGTAGTTCCTCTCTTGGATTTCTTCTCGAAGGGCTTCCTCTTGATTACGCCGTTCGCGATTGCGGTTGGCGATAGCTCGACTTGATTCTTGAAGGGCACGTTGCGCCTCAAGACCTTGCGCTTCACGTAGTTGTTGTTGAAGACGTTGAGCCTTGGCGTCTTGTTGCTCTTGGTGTAGACGCGCTCGTTCTTCCTCTTGGCGCCATAGTCATTGTCGTTCTTGAGCTTGAGCAAAAGCGACTTGGTTTGATTGAGGACGAGGGACTTGCTCATCGGCTTGCTCTTGTGAATGCTTGACGTGTAGCGGGTTGTGTGATGCATGACGGTCTTGACGCGCGGCTCGTCGAAGAGTGTTTGATGACGGTGTACTTGAGCTGGAGAAGGAGTCGTCGGAGTGTCGACTTGAGTGGCTCCGTCTTGAGTATGACGATGTAGAAATAGGACGGTTGACCAACAAGGCGCGGATCTCGTCCATTCTTGCATTGTTCTCTTGCTTGTGCGCGTCGAGCTTGTTGTCGAAGTAGTCTCTTATATGTTGCTCGGAGAGTCACAAGTCGGTGGTGAGGTTGTCGATGCGGTCGTTCATTGCTTGTTGCTCTTGATGCAACGCTCGTTGTGCACCAAAGAGGTGGCTCTTGTGACGTATGATGACATGTCGTCGTCTTGCTCGATGAAGAGTGGGTTGGAAGAAGTACGTGGCCTATCCATCATTTCAAGCAAAATGTGAGTGGTAGAAGGAGAAGAACTTATACCAATGTACCTTTGACCGATGTTGATGATGAATCAAGTTCACTCAAATGCGGACAATGAAATAGAACTATTGGTACCAATTCTTGTCGGTTCTCACACCTACACAAGTAAAAGCTTATGGTGGAGCTTGGTTAGGATGGTGACACAAAATTTGATGCAATTGAAAGCGAGATTCAATAATGTTGGAAAACATTCACAAATTTGCAAATGCAACAAGTAGACCAAGCAAGTAGGGGAACACAGAAACACACACACAAATAGATAAATGGGATTGTGCAAACCAAAAGTGAGCCAAAATGTGGAAACCACGAAAATGCTCTTGTTGCACAATACTAGAGAGACGCTAGCACGATTGCACAATAGGCGGATACGGAGCTTGTGCACAACCTACTAGGTAAAAATGCAACGATCTCTATCCCATGTATGCGATATGTATGGTATTTCGGTGCTATGATCCAATATGATCTTATATGACAATCTTAATGTAGTATGATGCTATGGTTCTTGCTTATAAGCTCTTTGCTTATCTTTCCTCTTTGCTCAAAAGCTTGGGTGGCTCTTTCACTTTTGAGCTCTTTTCTCATGCAAAACTTCACGAACCAAGATAGCAATTGTGTATGCTATGACAACTTTGTGACACAAAGTTGATTCCAAGGAATGCACCACGGTGTTATGGTATGTATGCTATGGAGTATGATCACTAATGTGCACAAGTCACGTTGCCGGCAATACTCAATGGCTAGTCTCGATGGGTAAGCTACGCAAAAGTAAGGCCATGTGGGGTATCAATGCAGTTGCAAGTTATGAGTAAGATGTCGTCGAAGTTACCGTCCTTGGCGTTGTTGAGTATTCGATGGAGGTGAGCTGTGGTGATGGTGACGTCGAACCGTACCTATATAGCCGAAACACAATAGGACACAGGAACCACATCTCAAAATCTCAAAGACCAAAACGTGTCAAAATCGACATAGGAGGTAGCGGTGAGCGGTGGTGGTGTTTGTGGAAACGTTGGGAGTTTGCGGAAGTAAGTGTGGGCACCGGGGCAAAATTGGGGGAAAGTATGGGGAAATGGGCGTGGGGGATGGAGTTGCTACTCCCAGGGGCCGGATGTCCGGGCCAGGTGCCGGATGTCCGGGGTGCCGGATGTCCGGTGGACACGGGCCGGATGTCCGGGCGCCTGGATCATGGACGAACTCGAGGAACACCGCGGGCAAAAGGGCAACTCCGGGCAAAATTCGGACGAATTTGTGGATGGAAATTGTGGGAGAGATGGGGAGAAGCTAGATCAAATCGAAGCAAAGCAGATCTGTGGATCAAATCCAACAAAACTTCATCACACCAACAGATCAAAAAAAATTGGGGCTATTTTTGGTGGGGATTTTCGGGTTTAGGACAAAATCAACAAAATCAAGCTAGAAAAAGAGGGGTAGGGGCTCCAAAAACGTGATCAACGTGGCTCATGATACCAAGATGATGTAGGGCGGATCCCTATGGGGCCAATCTTTCATGTTTGGAGTGGATCCTACGGGGAAACACGAAGAACTCGCGGAAAACACAAGGGAAAACACGGGGAAAATGAGAGAATCACTCAACCGACAAGTAATCGATCACACAAGGGCTAGATCACCGAACACATAAGGTAGCACAAGATTCAAAATCAACAAAGGAAAGATACAAAGGTAGCCGTTCTTCTCCGTGAGGAGGTATTGATTTTATTCCCTTGAAGGGGTCTTGAATCCGCTTGGGGGATCTTCTCCAAAGAGGTCGTGAGCTCCGAAGAGAAGTAACCAAGTGGATGAGGAAGGCTCTCACACAAAATATGAGCTAAACCAATGCTAACCCTAGAATGTACGGGATGAGGGAGTATATATAGTCAAAGGGCGAAGGGGTACATGGGTCACGACCCAAAGGAGCTGCGCGCAGGCAGAGGGCGCGGGATGTCCGGGCGACGGGGCGGATGTCCGGGCGCTCACGAGGTGCCGGATGTCCGGGCTGGAGGGGACGGATGTCCGGGCTAGTGGAGTTGACTCTTTTGTGCACTTGAGGGGCGACGCCGAATGTCCGCTCGGAGGGGCCGGATGTCCGCGGCTTCGGGAGGAGCCGGATGTCCGCGGCGAACGCCGGATGTCCGGGCTGTCGGGGCAAGCTTCTGTGCTCCCTGGACACTAGTGCCGGATGTCCGGGATTTAGGCCGGATTTCCGGTGGGGGCAGGATGTCCGGGCTGGACGCCGGATGTCCGGTCCTTGTAGCTTCTTCTGTAGATTCCTGGCCTTGTGGATCTCCAGGGGCCGGATGTCTGGGGTCCTGGCCGGATATCCGGTGCCTGGAGGCTGTCCTTGCGTTCTTCCATGGATTCTCTTCTTCCACAGACTTGGGGTCTTGACCATCTTCACGTGCATCCTCGGGAGGGTCCTCTTGGTACTTAATCATGCACAACATTCCGGATTGAGGTAGTAGCCATGTCTCGAGAGGATCATATGATAGAGGCAAAGGTGTCCCGTCTTTCGATGAGATGATGGATATCGCTTTGGTGGAAGTCGACTTTGACGATCCGACTACGATCGTGCGAGGACGTCGCGCCTTAGCAATCGCTAAACCAACTCCGAGAGGTTATTGACCATGCCGGAGCACGATCAACCTGACCACAAGGGTCTGTTTCCTGCGAGCAAACAAAGAACAAGCAAGAAACTAAGATTGCAATCTGGATATTGCGAATATAAGATGAAAGCTTTATTGATCAAGGTGGGGTTCTGTGACGCCTTTGTCTGGTCCTTGAACACAAACGAAGTACACAAAGTTGCAGCTATGGCGAACTTTAATCTAAACAAAACCCAAAGTCTAAACGATGCCCTAAGGGCTGTATATATGGAGGAAGAGGGGGGAATTTCGTGGCCCTTGGTGGAGGGGTCCAAAATCAACCCTATCTCTTGTTTCCCCACACATACGGACTCTAAAAATAGCCTATACTTATGTATTTCGAAATTACATGGGCCTGGCCCAATAATAAGGTGCCGCAGCACCTAGAATAGCCTCGGGACGAAATTTATGAAGTGGCATCTTGTATATTTCGTCCAAGGCTTCATGCACCCATTATGGTGGCTTCAAAGTCCTGAAATCATCACTTGTAACTCCGTTCTTGTTCGCCTTGCGCATGCTATCATCTCCATGCTTGTTCTTGCTCCAATGTTCATCCTTCTCCAAGCTAGGCCGATGTAGGGCGGAACCCTAAGTAGTCGATCTTTCACGTTTGGAGGGGATCCTACGGGGGAACACGAGAAAACGCGCGGAAATCACAAAGGGGAACACGAGGGAAACGAGAGAGAGAAACACTAAACCGACATAGAATCGATTACACGAGTGCTAGATAACCGAACACATAGAGTAACATATGATCCACAATCAACAAAGGGAAAGGATACAACGGAATCGTTCTTCTCCGAGAGGAGGCCTTGAAGTTCTTCCCTAAAGAGGGGTCTTGAATCCGCTTGGGGATCTTCTACGTAGAGGTCCTGATCTCCGAGGAGAAGTATCCAAGTGGATGAGCAAAGTCTCTCACACAAACATGAGCTAATCCAATGTTGCCCTAGCTAGGAGGAGGAGGGGTCCTATTTATAGTCTTAGTGCAAAAGGGGGCAAAGTGGAGGGGTACATGGGCTTTGGCCCGAAACTGTGCGTAGACAGGTACCGGACGTCCGCTAGGGGCCGGTCGTCCGGTCGTTCATGAGAGACCGGTCGTCCGGTGTCGACGGACGTCCGCCGGAAGCTCTCTGGAACGGGTGCACCGGATGTCCGGAAGTTTCCTACTTCCGCTAATTTCCATTCTGTTGACAGATGCCGGTCGTCCGGTGGTTCCGGTCGTCCGCTCGCTGGAGTGTGGCCGGTCGTCTGGTCTGGGCCGGACGTCCGCTCGCTGGGGCTTGGCGGCTGGGGCTTCAGGCGCCGGGCATCCGGTCCCGACCGGTCGTCCGGTGGCTGGAGCTTTCTCCGGTTGACCTTCTTCTTGACCTTTGCGGTTGGTAGCTTCGTCTCCTTGTCCAATGGATGTAGATGCACCATGGCTTTCCTCCAGGTACCTGATCACACACAAAGTGCCCATATGAGGTAGTAGCCAAGTCTCGTGAGTAGAGAGAGGAAGTTCGGAAAGGAGCGAGTTCACCTTATCTTCGATAGCCTTGGCTCTAGCTCTTGTCATGGGTCCAAGTGGTGTTGAGGAAGATGTAGACACGTCCATGGGGATGAGCGAGGGATGCTCCGCATCATCTCCCACCCCCCTTGGGAAGGATCCGACCTCGGATCAAGATCTTCATCTCCATGGTATCGCGCAAGGTCCTTGATGTTGAAGATGTCGCTCACATTGTACTTGCCTCGTGGTAGATCTATCTTGTAGGCGTTGTCGTTGTAGCGTGCTAGCACCTTGAAGGGTCCGTCGGCTCGAGGTAGAAGTTTGGACTTGCGCTTGTTGGGGAAGCGGTCCTTTCGAAGGTGTATCCACACAAGATCGCCAATGTTGAAGATCATGGGTTGCTTGTTGACGTTGAGCTTGGTCGCTAGTCGTTGTACTTGGCGCTCGATGGTGTGCCTTGTATCTTCATGCATCTTCTTGATGTAGCTTGTCCGTGCACTCGCATCCATGTTAGTGCGCTCTTGTAGAGGGAGAGGTAGAATGTCCAATGGTGACAATGGGTTGAACCCGTAAATGACCTCGAAGGGGGACTTGCCGGTAGTAGAATGTCTTGCACGGTTGTAGGCGTACTCGGTGATGGGTAGACATGCCTTCCACTCCTTGATGTTCCTCTTGATCAACACGCGAAGTAGAGTGGATAGTGTCAGGTTCGTCACCTCCGTTTGGCCGTCGGTTTGAGGATGGTATGCGGATGAGAACAAGAGCTTGATTCTGAGCTTGGCGCATAGAGTCTTCCAAAAGTAGCTCAAGAACTTGACGTCGCGGTCGGAGACTATTGTCTTTGGTACTCCATGGAGACGCAATATTTCCCAACAAAAGAGATTTGCAACATGTGAAGCATCGTCTATCTTGTTGCAAGGAATGAAATGTGCCATCTTAGAAAATCGGTCCACAACAACAAACACGGAATCTTTTCAATTTTGAGTTCTAGGCAAACCAAGTACAAAGTCCATGCTAATGTCTTCCCAAGGTTGATAAGGAATAGGAAGAGGCATGTAAAGACCATGAGATTGAGCTTTAGACTTAGCTTTGCGACATGTAGAGCATCGGGTGGTGAAGCGTGAAACGTCGCGAAACATCTTTGGCCAAAAGTAGTTCTTGGAGAGTGTGGCGAATCTCTTATCTCGTCCAAAGTGTCCCATGAGTCCTCCTCCATGAGCCTCTTGCAAAAGTAACAAACGAAGGGAAGACTCGGGAATGCCAAGTTTGTTAGCTTTCATAAGATAAGCATCCTTAATATAGTATTGTTCCCAAGAAGTATGCGTCAAACACTTAGCATAAGGAATAGCAAAAGATGGGGCATTAGCATACAAATCTTTGATGAGCTCAAAACCAATAACATTCAACTCAAGTTTAGTGACAAGCGTACATATGCGTGAAAGCGCATCCGCAACTACACTTTCTTTACCCTTAATGTACTTTATCACATATGGGAAAGACTCAATAAATTCAATCCATTTGGCGTGACGCTTGTTCAACTTAGTTTGACCTTTTAAGTACTTAAGCGTTTCGTGATCGGTATGGATGACAAACTCATGAGGTCTAAGATAATGTTCCCAAACATGTAGTACACGCACTAAAGCATACAATTCTTTGTCATATGTGGGATAGTTAAGTTGAGCACCGGAGAGTTTTTCACTAAAATATGCAATGGCTCGTTTTTCTTGCATCAAAACACCGCCAATTCTGGTACCACTTGCATAACAATGAACCTCAAAAGTTTTGTCAAAATTGGGCAAAGCAAGAATCGGGGCATGAGTAAGCAAAGACTTGAGCTCATCAAAAGCGGTGGATTGCAAAGATCCCCAAACAAAAGGAGTATTCTTCTTACTCAAAGCATGCAAAGGGGCTGCAATAGTGATAAAGTTTTTCACAAAGCGACGATCAAAACCTGCAAGACCAAGGAAACTTCGCACTTGTTGCAAATTGGTGGGTTGGGTCCATGTTTTAATTGCTTCAATTTTAGTTTCATCAACATGGACACCCTTGGAAGAGACAACAAAACCCAAGAAAACCACTTTGTCAACACCAAATGTGCACTTTTCATGTTGGCATAAACTTGCGAAGTGTTTGCAAAACAAGCCTAACATGATCAAGATGCTCTTTCATGGTTTAGCTAAACACAAGAATATCATCGAAGTAAACCACAACAAAGACTCCAATGTAAGGTCGAAGTACATGATGCATGAGATTCACGAAAGTACCGGGAACCTTCGATAAACCCATAGGCATGACTAACCACTCATATAAGCCAAATTTTGTTTTGAAAGCAGTTTTCCATTCATCACCCTCGTGAATGCGTATTTGATAATAGCCACTTTTAAGATCAATTTTTGAGAAAAAGTTGGCTCCACTAAGTTCATCAAGCATGTCATCTAATCGAGGAATGGGATGCCTATAGCGGACGGTTATAGCATTTATAGGTCTACAATCGGAACACAAGCGGAAACTTCCATCGGGCTAAGGCACAAGTATGACGGGAATGGCACAATGGCTTAAGCTTTCACGTACATGACTGTTGTCGATTAGTTGTTGTACTTGCCGTTGAATCTCCTTGGTTTCTTCGGGATTGACACGGTATGGAGCTTTGTTTGGAAGTGGCGCTCCGGGGATGAGGTCGATTCGATGCTCAATGCCTCGTAGAGGAGGTAGACCCGGAGGTAGCTCGTCGGGGAAAACATCTTGAAATTCCTGGAAAAGAGATTGAAACACCAAAGGTAGTTCGTGAATGGTGTTAGTTTTTGGTTCTCCATCATTGCACACAATGACAAAGTGCATCACACTCGATGGGTTCTCACACACTTCTCTCATCTCACTTTTGGTGGCAAATAGGATGAGGTTTTTCTCCCTAGGCGAAGAGGCGCTCAAGTGTGTCTTGTTGCTCTCGCTCATGTTTTGGTGGCTCTCTTTCTCACTCTTCTCTCTATGGTGGATGGCTTGCTTTTCGGCAATCACTTGACTAGGAGACATGGGTCGTATCACATATTCTTTTCCTTTCATCTTGAAGCTATAGTGGTTGGTGCGTCCATTGTGGATGACACCACGATCGAATTGCCATGGTCGACCAAGAAGGATGTGGCAAACGGTCATTGGGACCACATCACACTCCAAAGTGTCTTCATATGCACAGATTTTGAAAGATACTTGGACCGTATGCTCGACTCGTATAGTGCCGGAGTCACTTAGCCATTGAACCTTGTAGGGGTACGGGTGCTTCCTCTTGACCAATTGAAGCTTGGAGCATAGTTCTTCACTTGACAAGTTGTGGCAACTACCTCCATCGATGATGACCTTGACGGATCGTCCATTGATGCCGGCCTTTGTGTGGAAGATGTGGCATCGTTGGTTTTCTTCTTGTTGATGTTGAAGACTCAAGACCTTGGAGACAACGAGAGTGGGGCTCGAATCCTCATCACAAAAGACTTGATCATCTTCATCCTCATTCACGCGCCGATGCATGGCCACTTGCTCAAGGGCTTCCATTTCCTCTTCACTCATGGAGTCATATGTGCCGTCGTCGTTGAGGATCATAGTGCGCTTGTTCATGCATTCATAGGATTTTTGGCCTCGGCCGCCGCAAGTGAAACACTTGAAGGAGCTTGTCTTGACGGTCTCATCGGTTGGAGTAGATGATGAAGCACGCGGCTTGAAGTTGTTTGTAGTATGAGTAAGACGACTTGAACTTGATGAAGGTTTCTTGAAACTTGACTTGTCGTCGTTGCTTGGAGAAGGCTTGGTTGATGTAGATGTTGGATGAGTCGATGAAGCTTGGATGTTGGAGAAGCCGTAGGTCTTGGATGAGTACTTGGAGTACTTGAAGTCATCTTGCACTTGACGTTCCGCCTTTGTAGCTTGATGCACGAGCTCAATGAGGTTGGATTAGGGTTGGAAGTCGGCGATCTTCTTGATGGGATGATTTTGTCCATTCAAGAATCATGCCATTGTTTGCTCATCATCTTCCGTGATATTGGCTCGAGTCATGGAAATCTCCATTTCCTTGTAGTATTCTTCAACACTCTTTGTTCCTTGCTTGAGGAGTTGTAGCTTCTTGAAGAGATCACGGTTGTAGTAGGTTGGCACAAAACATGCTCGCATGACATCCTTCATTTGAGACCAAGTAGTGATTGGAGGTTCACCTCTTGCTTCTCGGCCCTCAGTTACTTGTTCCCACCATATGAGCACATAGTCTTGGAACTCTAGTGATGCCATTGCGATCTTCTTCTCTTCATCATAGTTGTGCAAATGAAAAATCTTGTCGACCTTCAATGCCCATGAGAGGTATTCTTCGGGATCATTGCTTCCATTGAACTTGGGCATTGTGAATTTGAGCTTTCCATAGTGTTGCTCTTCATTGTGTTGTTGGCGATGGTGATGATGACGCCCTTTACATGGAGGGTAATCATCCTCATGTTGCTCTTGGCATGGAGGAAGTCCATTATCAACTTGCTCTTGTTGACCTTGAGGTTGAAGTTGAGCTTGACGAGCTTGTGGAGGAGCTTGCGGGGCTTGATGTTGCCCACGCGGATGGTAGGTCCTCTCTTGGATTTCTTCTCGAAGAGCTTCCTCTTGATTGCACAATTCGCGATTGCGGTTGTCAATAGCTCGACTTGATGCTTGAAGGGCACATTCCGCCTCAAGAGCTTGTGCTTCTCGTTGTTGTTGTTGAAGACGTTGAGCCTCGGTGTCTTGTTGCTCTTGGTGTAGACGCGCTCGTTCTTCATGTTGATGGCGCCATAGTCGTTGTCGTTCTTGAGCTTGAGAAAAAGCGACTTGGTTTGATTGAGGACGAGGAACTTGCTCATCGATGTGTTCTTGTGAATGCTTGTCATGTAGCGGGTTGCGAGATGCATGACCGTCTTGACGCGCGGCTCATCGAAGAGTGTTCGATGACGGTGTACTTGAGCCGGAGAAGGAGTCGTCGGAGTGGCGACTTGAGTGGCTCCGTCTTGAGTATGATGATGTAGAAGGAGGCCGGTTCACCAACAAGGCGCGGATCTCGTCCATTCTTGCATCGTTGTCTTGCTTGTGCGTGTCGAGCTTGTTGTCAAAGTAGTCTCTTGTACGTTGCTTGGAGAGTCGCAAGTCGGTGGCGAGGTTGTCGATGCGGTCATTCATAGCTTGTTGCTCTTGATGCAACGCTCGTTGTGCACCAAAGAGGTGGCTCTTGGTGACATATGATGACATGTCGTCGTCTTGCTAGATGAAGAGTGGATTTGTAGAAGTACTTGGCCTATCCATCATTTCAAGCAAAATGTGAGTGGTAGAAGGAAAAGAACTAATACCAATGTACCTTTGACCGATGTTGAAAATGAATCAAGTTCACTCAAATGCGGACAATGAAGTAGCACTTTTGGTACCAATTCTTGTCGGTTCTCACACCTACACAAGTAAAAGCTTATAGTGGAGCTTGGTTAGGATGGTGGCACAAAATTTGATGCAATAGTAAGTGAGCTTCAATAATGTTGGAAACGGTGCACAAATTTGCAAATGCAACAAGTAGACCAAGCAAGTATGGGTACACGGAAACACACACGCAAATAGATAAGTGGGATTGTGCAAACCAAAAGTGAGCCAAAATGTGGAAACCACGAAAATGCTCTTGTTGCACAATTCTAGAGAGACGCTAGCACGATTGCACAATAGGCGGATACGCAAGCTTGTGCACAACCTACTAGGCAAAAATGCAACTATCTCTATCCCAATTATGCTATATGTATGGTATTTCGGTGCAATGATCCAAGATGTTCGAATATGACAATCTTAATGTAGTATGATGCTATGGTTCTTGCTCATAAGCTCTTTGCTTATCTTTCCTCTTTGCATAAAAGCTTGGGTGGCTCTTTCACTTTTGAGCTCTTTTCTAATGCAAAACTTCACGAACCAAGATAGCAATTGTGTATGCTATGACAACTTTGTGACACACAAGTGGATCCCAAGATATGCACCACTATGGTATTGTGTGTATGCTATGGAGTATGATCCCTAATGTGCACAAGTCACGTTGCCGGCAATACTCAATGGCTAGTCTCGATGGGTAAGCTACGCAAAATGAGGCAATGTGGGTTATCAATGCAAATGCAAGGTATGGCAAAGGTGTCGTCGAAGTTACCGTCCTTGGCGATGATGAGACCCTTGCGAAGATGAGCCGTGGTGGTGATGTAGTCGAACCGTACCTAGATAGCCGAAACACAATAGGACACGGGAGCCACAACTCAAAATCTCAAGGACCAAAATGTGTCAAAATTGTCCTAGGAGGTATCGGGGAAGATTTTGGTGTATCTGGGTTTGGGAGATGTGGTGGGAGGTGGGGTTGTGGTGGTGGCCGAACTGAAAATTCAGTTTCGTCAGAGTTGAACGGACGTCCGGTTTTTGCGGTCGTCCGGTCGTCGGACGTCCGGTAACAGCCGGTCGTCCGGTGCCTGGGCGATTTTCGGGCACGGGAAGAACTGCTCGGTTTCGGGGTGGAAGGGGATGGTGAGGTCGAAATCGAGTGGTTTGATGGATGGAAAAGGGAGGGGAGGGTGGGAAAAGCTAGATCCACACACAGCAACACAAATCCATGGACCAAACCCAACAAAATCTCAACTCACAAACAAATCACAAAAAAATTTGGGGCTATTCTTGGTGGGGAATTTTCGGAATTAGGACGAAAACAACAAAATCAAGCTAGAAAACACGGGGTAGGGGCTCCAAAAATGTGATCAACGTGGCTCATGATACCAAGATGATGTAGGGCGGCACCCTAAGTAGTCGATCTTTCACGTTTGGAGGGGATCCTACGGGGGAACACGAGAAAACGCGCGGAAATCACTAAGGGGAACACGAGGGAAACGAGAGAGACAAACCTTAAACCGACATAGAATCGATTACACGAGTGCTAGATCACCGAACACATAGAGTAACATATGATCCACAATCAACAAAGGGAAAGGATACAACGGAATCGTTCTTCTCCGAGAGGACGCCTTGAAGTTCTTCCCTAAAGAGGGGTCTTGAATCCGCTTGGGGATCTTCTCCGTAGAGGTCCTGATCTCCGAGGAGAAGTATCCAAGTGGATGAGCAAAGGCTCTCACACAAACATGAGCTAATCGAATGTTGCCCTAGCTAGGAGGAGGGGTCCTATTTATAGTCTTAGTGCAAAAGGGGGCAAAGTGGAGGGGTACATGGGCTTTGGCCCGAAACTGTGCGTAGACAGGTACCGGACGTCCACTGGGGGCCGGTCGTCCGGTCGTTCATGAGAGACCGGTCGTCCGGTGTCGCCGGACGTCCGCTGGAAGCTCTCTGGAATGGGTGCACCGGACGTCCGGAAGTTTCCTACTTCCGCTAATTTCCATTCTGTTGACAGATGCCGGTCGTCCGGTGGTTCCGGTCGTCCGCTCGCTGGAGTGTGGCCGGTCGTCCGGTCTGGGCGGACGTCCGCTCGCTGGGGCTTGGCGGCTGGGGCTTCAGGCGCCGGACGTCCGGTCCCGACCGGTCGTCCGGTGGCTGGAGCTTTCTCCGGTTGACCTTCTTCTTGACCTTTGCGGTTGGTAGCTTCATTTCCTTGTCCAATGGATGTAGATGCACCATGGCTTTCCTCCAGGTACCTGATCACACACAAAGTGTCCATATGAGGTAGTAGCCAAGTCTCATGAGTAGAGAGAGGAAGTTCGGAAAGGAGCGAGTTCACCTTATCTTCGATAGCCTTGGCTCTAGCTCTTGTCATGGGTCCAAGTGGTGTTGAGGAAGATGTAGACACGTCCATGGGGATGAGCGAGGGATGCTCCGTAGATTCGGCTCGGGTGTCGTGGCACCGGTCGTCCGGTGGGGCCGGTCGTCCGCTCGCTGGCAGGGACTTGGGCGGGCTGGTGAAGACTCCAGGCGTCAGACGTCCGGTGATGACCGGTCGTCCGGTGACATCCAGGCGTCGGACGTCTGGTCCAGACCGGTCGTCCGGTGGCTGTAGCTTCGGGCAACTTCTTCTCTTGGTCCTTGTACTTGGCGTCCTCGCTAGCTCGTCCGTTGGATGTGGCTTCAAAGTCCTGAAATCATCACTTGTAACTCCGTTCTTGTTCCCCTTGTGCATGCTATCATCTCCATGCTTGTTCTTGCTCCAATGTTCATCCTTCTCCAAGCTAGGCCCTTCATTTGTAAGCAAAACAAATGTATCCAATTTAGGCAACATCATATTCTCATGAACATTAGAATCATTACCAAGAAATGAAAGTACCTGGTAATTTAGTTGGCGTGCGCGAGCTCTAGTAATTGGTCCAGTATGTATAGCAGCAGGGGCTGTGGGTGTAACAATGGTATTGATGTCCTCATCATCCTCCCCTTCTTGAAATGAAGTCGTCCTCAACGGAAGTTTATCTTCCTCACCCAAATAAGGCTTCAAATCTGCAACGTTAAAAGTGGGACTAACCCCAAAATCTGCAGGCAGCTCAAGTTTATATGCATTATCATTTATTTTCTCCAACACCTTAAAGGGACCATCAGCACGTGGCATTAGCTTCGATTTGCGCAAATCAGGAAATCTATCCTTACGCAAATGTAACCAAACAAGATCTCCAGGTGCAAACACAAGATGTTTTCTACCCTTATCTGCAGCAAGTTTATATTTAGCATTCATACGCTCAATGTTTTCCTTAGTTAACTCATGCATTTTTAAAATCAATTCAGCATGTTGTTTAGCATCAAAATTAACCTTCTCCGAAGATGGAAGAGGCAACAAATCAATAGGTGCACGAGGTAGGAAACCATACACAACTTCAAAAGGCACATCTTAGTAGTAGAATGCAATGAACGATTATAAGCAAATTCAATATGAGGCAAGCATTTCCTCCCACATTTTCTTATTATTCTTCAAAACAGCTCCAAGCATAGTAGACAAAGTTCTATTGACTACTTCAGTTTGTCCATCAGTTTGGGGGTGACAAGTAGTACTAAAAAGCAGTTTAGTCCCCAACTTAGCCCATAAACATCTCCAAAAGTGGCTAAGAAATTTAGTATCACGATATGAAACAATAGTATTTGGCACACCATGCAAGCGAATAATTTCACGAAAGAACAAATCAGCAACATTAACAGCATCATCGCTTTTATGACATGGTATAAAGTGTGCCATTTTCGAGAATCTATCCACGACAACAAATATGCTATCCCTCCCCGTCTTTGCTCGAGGTAAATCTAAAACAAAGTCCATAGATATATCCTCCCAAGGAACACTAGGTACAGGCAAAGGCATATATAAACCATGAGGATTGAGTCGTGACTTAGCTTTTTGACATGTAGGGCAGCGAGCAATAAAACGCTCAACATCCCGTCTCATCTTTGGCCAAAAGAAATGTGTAGAAAGTACATCCTCCGTCATCTTCACGCCAAAGTGTCCCATTAATCCCCCTCCATGCGCCTCCTGCAACAACAAAAGACGAATAGAACTAGCTGGAATGCATAGCTTGTTAGCACAAAACACAAATCCATCATTAACGACGAACTTGTTCAATGTGCTCCCTTCTTTACAATTCTGCAATACATCTTTAAAATCAGCATCATGCACATATTGATCTTTGATGGTCTCCAAACCAAATATTTTGAAGTCAAGTTGTGAAAGCATAGTATAGCGACGAGACAATGCATCAGCAATAACATTTTCTTTACCCTTCTTGTGTTTAATAACATAAGGGAAAGTCTCAATGAATTCAACCCATTTAGCATGTCTACGATTCAGTTTAGCTTGACTTGTAATATGTTTCAAAGATTCATGATCAGAATGTATAACAAATTCTTTGGGCCATAAATAATGTTGCCATGTCTCTAAAGTCCGAACAAGAGCATATAATTCTTTATCATAAGTAGAATAATTTAGACTAGGCCCACTCAATTTTTTAGAAAAGTATGCAACAGGTTTGTCATCTCGTAATAACACACCTCCTAATCCAATTCCGCTAGCATCACATTCAAGCTCAAAAGTCTTATTAAAATCAGGAAGTTGGAGTAAAGGAGCATGTGTCAACTTATCTTTCAACACCGTGAAGGCTTCTTCCTGTGCGGTACCCCAAACAAAAGGCACATCCTTCTTTGTAAGGTCATTGAGAGGTGCAGCAATGGTGCTGAAATCTCTCACAAAACGCCTATAGAATCCAGCAAGGCCAAGAAATCTCCTCACTTGTGTGACCGTTTTGGGCTGCGGCCAACTCCCAATAGCTTCAATCTTGGCTTTATCAACTTCAATTCCCTGTGGAGTAACAACATAGCCAAGAAAAGACACTCGGTCGGTGCAAAACATGCACTTCCCAAGGTTACCAAACAAACGTGCATCACGTAGAGCAATAAAAACAGCACGTAAATGTTCCAAATGTTCCTCCAAAGATCTGCTATAAATCAATATGTCATCAAAGTAAACTACCACAAATCGTCCAATGAAAGCACGTAAAACTTTGTTCATTAATCTCATGAAAGTGCTAGGTGCATTAGTTAACCCAAAAGGCATGACTAACCACTCATATAATCCAAACTTAGTTTTAAATGTTGTTTTCCATTCATCTCCCAATTTCATACGAATTTGATGGTATCCACTATGCAAATCTACTTTGGAGAATATTGTAGAGCCACTTAATTCATCAAGCATATCATCTAGCCTAGGAATAGGGTGACGATAACGAATAGTAATATTATTAATGCCTCTACAATCAACACACATACGCGATGTACCATCCTTTTTCGGCACTAGAATAATAGGAACAACACAAGGACTAAGGGATTCGCGTATATAACCTTTGTCGAGAAGCTCTTGTACTTGACGCATAATCTCCTTCGTCTCCTTTGGATTGGTACGGTATGGCGCACGGTTTGGCAGTGAAACACCGGGAATTAAGTCAATCTGATGCTCAATCCCTCGAATAGGCGGTAATCCCGATGGCACGTCTTGTGGAAAGACGTCAGCGAACTCCTGCAAAATGTTAGTGACAGCAGGAGGCAAAGAGGAAGGCACGTCCTCGAATGAAAATAATGCCTCTTTGCACACAAAAGCATAGCAAACAGATTTGCTCAAATCTAGCTCATCAATATCAGATTTGGTGGCAAATAAACATGCACTTTTCAATTTAATTTCAGAAGCAACACTAGATGGTTTATTATTAGGCTTCATTTGTTGCTCAAATTCTTTTGCCACAATCTGATTTTCACTCTTATTTTTCTCCTGTTTTGCTTTATTAGCTCTATTAATATCATCTTTCAAAATGGAATCAGGAGTCATAGGAAGCAAAGTAATATTTTTATCCTTATGAACAAGAGTATACTGATTGTTTCTACCATGGTGTACAGAATTTTTATCAAATTGCCATGGTCTACCAAGTAATAAGGAACATGCTTGCATAGGTACCACATGACAATAAACATAATCAGCATATGTAAAGATACTAAAATGCACACGAACAGTACGTGTTACCTTAACCTTGCCGTTGTTGTTGAACCATTGGATGTAGTAAGGATGTGGATGTGGTCTTGTGGTGAGAGAGAGCTTCTCCACCATCTCCATGCTAGCCAAGTTGTTGCAGCTCCCTCCGTCTATGATGACGCGCACAGAACGTTCCTTCACAACTCCCTTTGTATGGAACAAATTATGCCTCTGATTTTGCTCAGCTTGTGTAACCTGCACACTCAAAACACGTTGAGCAACTAAACATTCATACATGTCAGCATCTTCAGGAGCCATGTATTGCGTCTCATGATTAGAATCATCTCCACTGTGTTCTTCACTTGTAATAAGGGCCAAAGTCTCCTCATCATAATCACTAGCAGACTCATACCCACCATCCTCAGTAGCAATCATCACATGCTGAGATTTGCATTCTCTCGCATAATGTCCTCTTCCCTTACAACGATGACAAATAATATCACTTGTGTGCCCTATTGATGCCATGGACGAAGAAGAGCTCTATGCAGGCCCGACAGGTGCGCTCTTGACAGATAGTGGTGGTTGTGCCTGCTTTCTTGTATCACAGCTGGAGGTAGCAGCTGATGGAGGTGCTGGTGCAGTGGAAGTAGAGGATGCACACGGTGTCCATGATGAAAGTCGACCTGCAGAAAAGTTAGTTCGCGCCAATGCTTGTCGATCCTGCACTTCACGCTCAGCTTTACAAGCAAGATGGAATAAACGAGTGATATTAGTATACTCCTTATACTCTAGAATGGTCTGAATCTCTCTATTTAATCCACCCATAAAACGTGCAAGCATAGCTTCATTCTCCTCAACAATACCACATCTAATCATGCCAGTTTGTAATTCTTGATTATATTCTTCTACAGAATTTTTTCCTTGTCTTAAACGCTGCAAATTTTGAAGCAATTCACATTGATAATATGGTGGAAGCCAACGAGTACGCATAGCAGTTTTGAAAGCAGCCCAAGTAGTTGGAATAGGATATAATCTACAATGTTCAGACCACCATACACATGCAAAACTAGTGAAATCACAAACAGCAGTAGCAACCCGTCTCTCCTCGGGATATTGTAAACATGTAAAACGTTGTTCAGTTTCTAACTCCCAAGTAAGATATATATCAGGAACATATCTACCCTCAAATGGTGGAATATTCAATTTCAGTTTCGGAATATGGTCATTATCTCGTACCTGTGGTGGTGGTGCAGGCCTACCATGCGAATATATACCTGAGGTCGACCTGCTAGTGGGGGTGCTGGTGGCTGCACGTAGTTCATATTTTGATCAACCTCATCCTCATAATAGTCCTCCACCTTTGCAGTAACAGCAGGAGCTACAGAAGCACCAACAGCAGTAGCAGCGGCACCAGAATTTTGTCCTGGCTCAATAGGAACACGCTGTGCTCGCCCTACTGTATCGCGGTGTAGAGCTGGTTGTGGGAGGCGTTTGAGTAATTCATCAAACTTGGCGTCCAACTTGGTGTCAATTGACTTCTCAATGTCATCCATCTTCTCCATTGCCTTTCCAAAGCTGGCCATCTCATCTTCCACCTATTGACCCAACATTTGATGAAACTTATCATGAAGCTCCTTGTTCGTCATGTTCTCCCTGTCAATCTCGTCGACTTGTGTTCCTGCCATAGTTAGCAGCAATAGAAACAGACAAGAATATGATCCTACCGACTACTGGATATGGTGGTGGTGGGGTGTCACAAATCCGTCAAGCGAATCTCAAATTCTTACCAGTTCTTACCCAGCAGCAGGCGGTGATCGGCAACCGTTGTAGTCAAAACTCTCAAAGCTTGGATAGAGTGATTACCAGGGAGAGTCAAACACAGGATGTAGATGTATGTGGAGCTGGGAAGGCTTATAATATGGTAGCAAAAAGGATCAGCAATAATCAATTCAGAGATGCAAAGTTGAATAAACGCTCAATGACGATATTGTGCTGGTCCTAGGCTAGACCGTGCTAGAGATGCGAGCCTAGAACACTAGCAAAGTCACGGCGCTGCACTTAAACAAGGGAAAAGCACACTCTGAAAAAAAAATCGCTCTAAATTTTTTTTTGCGCTGCTCTTTTTTTTTGTGAAAAATCACTATAATGGCGAGTGTCTCAAAACTCTTCCCAGGTCAAACTAACAAGATGGGCACGAAATTTTTTTGACAATTTTTTTCGGAAATCGGGGCAGCGACGACGAAAAAGTGCGACAAAAAATCACTATGATGGCGAATGTCTCAAAACACTCCTGGGGACCTAAAAATAGGATAGGGAAAAAATATTTTCGGTCGCCAAAATTTTGGCCTAAAAACTGCCCGGGGGTCTCCAGGCAAGGAAACACGAATCGTAAATTAGATGGATCTCGAAAACAAACCTAATATGCAAGGAACTCGGATTGGCGGTGGATATATGGTGGTAGGATATGGCAGTGGTGGTGGTATATGATAGCGGTGGTGGTATATGGATATGGATAGGTGGTATATGGCAGCGTTGGTGGGATATGGCAGCGGTGGTGGTATAAGGCAGCGTTGGTGGGATATGGTAGAGGTGGTGGTATATGGCAACAACGATGAAGATGGTGCGGCGGTGGCGTGACATACTGTGACAGAACTTGAAACTCTAAAGGACTAGACGCTAAGACCAGCAACTAGACACGATGATGCAACCGCAAATTCAACAAAGCAAAACCCTAAAAAGATTGTGCAAAGCCTCAGATTGGTTCGGATATGATGAACTAACCCTAATTTTTTTGTGTGGCTTTTTCATGAACTGTAGGTATGAAGAACCGACTCGATCTAAACTACGAAAAACTGTAAAATCTCACCAAGCAACCTGGAAATCTAATACCACTTGATAGAGGCAAAGGTGTCCCGTCTTTCGATGAGATGATGGATATCACTTTGGTGGAAGTCGACTTTAACGATCCGACTACGAACGTGCGAGGACGTCGCGCCTTAGCAATCGCTAAACCAACTCCGAGAGGTTATTGACCACGCCGGAGCACGATCAACCTGACCACGAGGGTCTGTTTCCTGCGAGCAAACGAAGAACAAGCAAGAAACTGAGATTGCAATCTACATATTGCGAATATAAGATGAAAGCTTTATTGATCAAGGTGGGGTTCTGTGACGTCTTTGTCTGGTCGTTGAACACAAACGAAGTACGCGAAGTTGCAGCTATGACAAACTTTAATCTAAACAAAACCCAAAGTCTAAAAGGTGCCCTAAGGGCTGTATATATGGAGGAAGAGGGGGTGAATTTCGTGGCCCTTGGTAGAGGGGTCCGAAACTAACCCTATCTCTTGTTTCCCCACACATACGGTCTCTAAAAATAGCCTATACTTATGTATTTCAAAATTACATGAGCCTGACCCAATAATAAGGTGACGTAGCACCTAAAATAGCCTCTGGACGAAATTTATGAAGTGGCATCTTGTATATTTAGTCCAAGGCTTCATGATTCATTATGGTGGCTTCAAAGTCCTGAAATCATCACTTGTAACTCCGTTCTTGTTCCCCTTGCGCATGCCATCATCTCCATGCTTGTTCTTGCTCCAATGTTCATCCTTCTCCAAGCTAGGCCCTTCATTTGTAAGCAAAACAAATGTATCCAATTTAGGCAGCATCATATTCTCATGAACATTAGAATCATTACCAAGAAACGAAAGTACCTGATAATTTAATTGGCGTGCGCGAGCTCTAGTAATTGGTCCAGTATATGTAGCAGTAGGGGCTGTGGGTGTAACAATGGTATTGATGTCCTCATCAGGACCAGCCCGGACATCCGTCCCGACCCCAGAAATCTGGCGCCCATCACAAAACGCACCCAAAGCTGAACCCCGTTAGCCCGGACATCCGGCCAGAGGCCCGGACATCCGGGTCTTCCCGAGCCGCCGGACATCCGGCCCCTAGCCCGGACATCCGGACCCCGCCTGTCCAGATTGCAACCGCAGGGCCAGGCCAGCCCGGACATCCGGCCCCTCGCGAAGCCTCGGACATCCGGCCCCAGCCCAAACATCCGGCATCTGCCTGTGCGCAGGGAATGGGCCAAGGGCCCAAGTATCCCCCTCTCACTTACCCCTTCGTGGGCTAACACTATATATACTCTCCCACCTCCTCCTAGTTAGGGTTAGCAAAGGATTAGCTCATTTGAGATAGAGCTTTGCTTATGTAGGGCAGAACCCTATGGTGACGATCTTTCATGTTTGGAGTGGATCCTACGGGGAATCACGAAGAACACGCGGAAGCACAAAGGGGAAACACGGGGAAAACGAGAGAGAATCATTAAACCGACAAGGAATCAATCACACAAGTGCTAGATCACCGAATACTAAGAGTAACACATGATCCATAATCAACAAAGGTAAGGATACAAAGGAACCGTTCTTCTCCGTGAGGAGGTCTTGATGGTCTTCCCTAGAAAGGGGTCTTGAATCCGCTTGGGGGCTCTTCTCCGAAGAGGTCGTGAACTCCGAGGAGAAGTATCCAAGTGGATGAGCAAGGCTCTCACACAAATATGAGCTAAACCAATGCTAACCCTAGAAAGAGGAAGGAGAAGGAGTATATATAGTCTAGGTGGCAAAGAGGTACATGGGCTTAGGCCCTTTACTATGCGCAGACAGGCGGGGCCGGATGTCCGGGTGACGGGCCGGATGTCCGGGGCTTTCGGAGGGGCCGGATGTCCAGGTGAGGCGGCCGGATGTCCGGGCTGGAGGCAAAAGCTTCTGTAGTTCCTGGTGCATGGCGCCGGATTTCCGGGCTTTGGGCTGGATTTCCGGGCTGAGGCCGGATGTCCAGGCTGGACGTCGGATGTCCGGGCCCTATAGACTTGGCCAGCTTGGCTGTTGCTGATGAAGACGCTCCAGGGGCCGGATGTCTGGGACCTTGGCCGGATGTCCTGGGCCTGGAAGGTGAGCTTGCCCGTTTCCGTTGGTTCTCTTCATCCATGGAGTTGGCGGCTTGTCCGTCTTCACGTGCATCCTCGGGAGGTTCCTCTTGACACCTAATCATGCATAGTATAGCGGACTTAGGTAGTAGCCATGTCTCGAGTGGATCATATGTGATATCACTAAGGAGAGAAGTCACCTCATTCTCGAGAGCTTTAGCTCATGCTCATGTCATAGGTCCTCTTGGCTCTTGATGAGACGAAGGTAGGTCCATGGGGATGACCATAGGATGCTCCACATCATCTCCCCGCCTTGGGAGAGATTCGACCTCGGATCGAAATCCTCATCACCATGGTACGGGGAGAGATCGGAGACGTTGAAGATGTCGCTCATGTTGTACTTGTCGCGTGGGAGATCGATCTTGTAAGCTTTGTTGTTGTAGCGTGCTAGCACCTTGAAGGGTCCATCGGCTCAAGGGAGAAGCTTGGACTTGCGTTCGTTCGGGAAGCGGTCCTTGCGAAGGTGTAGCCACACGAGGTCTCCAATGTTGAATATCATGGGATGCTTGTTGAGGTTGAGCTTGGTCGTGAGTCGTTGTACTTGGCGCTCGATGGTGTGTCTTGTATCTTCATGCATCTTCTTGATGTAGCTTGCACGGGCACATGCGTCGAGGTTGGTGTGCTCTTGCAGAGGAAGAGGTAGAATGTCCAATGGGGACAATGGGTTGAAGCCGTAGACGACCTCGAAGGGGGACTTGCCGGTCGTCGAATGTCTTGCACGGTTGTAGGCCTACTCGGCGATGGGTAGACACTCCTCCCACTCCTTGATGTTCTTCTTGATCAACACACAAAGTAGAGTGGAGAGTGTACGGTTCGTCACCTCCGTTTGGCCGTCGGTTTGAGGATGGTATGCGGATGAGAACAAGAGCTTGATTCCGAGCTTGGCGCATAGGGTCTTCCAAAAGTAACTCAAGACATCGCGGTCAGAGACGATTGTCTTTGGTACTCCATGGAGACGCAAGATTTCCCTACAAAAGAGATTTGCAAGGTGTGAAGCATCGTCTACCTTGTTGCAAGGGATGAAATGTGCCATCTTAGAAAATCGGTCCACAACAACAAACACGGAATCCTTGCCATTTTGAGTTCTAGGCAAACCAAGTACAAAATCCATGCTAATGTCTTCCCAAGGTTGATAAGGAATAGGAAGAGGCATGTAAAGACCATGGGATTGAGCTTTAGACTTAGCTTTGCGACATGTAGAGCATCGGGTGGTGAAGCGTGAGACATCGCGGAACATCTTGGGCCAAAAGTAGTTCTTGGAGAGCGTGGCGAATGTCTTGTCGCGTCCGAAATATCCCATGAATCCGCCTCCATGAGCCTCTTGCAAAAGGAGCAAACGAAGAGAAGACTCGGGAATGCATAGTTTGTTAGCTCTCATAAGATAACCATCCTTGATATAATATTGTTCCCAAGATGTATGCGTCAAACATTTAGCATAAGGAGTTTCAAAAGATGGCATTAGCATACAAGTCTTTTATGTGCTCAAAGCCAATAACATTCAACTCAAGTTTAGTGACAAGCGTGCATATGCGAGAAAGTGCATCGACAACTACATTTTCCTTACCCTTAATGTACTTGATCACATAGGGAAAAGATTCAATAAATTCACTCCATTTGGCATGACGCTTGTTCAACTTAGTTTCACCTTTTAAGTACTTAAGCGTTTCATGATCGGTATGGATGACAAACTCATGAGGTCTAAGATAATGTTCCCAAACATGTAGCACACGCACTAAGCCATACAATTCTTTGTCATAGATGGGATAGTTAAGTTGAGCACCGGAGAGTTTTTCACTAAAATATGCAATGGCTCGTTTTTCTTGCATCAAAACTCCGCCAATTCCGGTACCACTTGCATCACAATGAACCTCAAAAGTTTTTCAAAATTGGGCAAAGCAAGAATCGGAGCATGAGTAAGCAAAGACTTGAGCTCATCAAAAGCGGTGGATTGCAAAGATCCCCAAACAAAAGGAGAATTCTTCTTACTCAAGGCATGGAAAGGAGTTGCAATAGTGCTAAAATCTTTCGCAAAGCAACGATAAAAACCTGCTAGACCAAGAAAACTACGCACTTGTTGAAAATTGGTGGGTTGGGGCCAAGTTTTAATTGCTTCAATTTTAGATTCATCACCATGGACACCCTTGGAAGAGATAACAAAACCCAAGAAAACCACTTTCTCAACACCAAATGTGCACATTTTCATGTTTGCATAAAGACTTTCCTTGCGAAGGGTTTGCAAAACAGCCCTAACATGATTAAGATGCTCTTTCATGGTTTTGCTAAACACAAGAATATCATCGAAGTAAACCACAACAAAGACTCCAATATAAGGGCGAAGCACATAATGCATGAGACGCACGAAAGTACCGGGAGCCTCCGATAAACCCATAGGTATGACTAAGCACTCATATAAGCCAAATTTGGTTTTGAAAACAGTTTTCCATTCATCACCCTCTTGAATGCGGATTTGGTAATAGCCACTTTTAAGATCAATTTTTGAGAAAAAGTTGGCTCCACTAAGTTCATCAAGCATATCATCTAAGCAAGGAATGGGATGCCTATAGAGAACTATAATAGCATTTATAGGTCTACAATCGGAGCACAAGCGAAAACTTCCATCGGGCTTAGGCACAAGTATAACCGGAATGGCACAAGGGCTTAAGCTTTCATGTACATGACCGTTGTCGATTAGTTGTTGTACTTGCCATTGAATCTCCTTGGTTTCTTAGGGATTTACATAGTATGGAGCTTTGTTTGGAAGTGGCGCTCGGGGGATGAGGTCGATTCGATTCTCAATGCCTCGTAGAGGAGGTAGACCCGGAGGTAGCTCATTGGGGGAAACATCTTGGAATTCCTGCAAAAGAGATTGAAACACTAAACGTAGCACGTGAGAGGTGTTAGTTTTTGGTTCTCCGTCCTTGCACACAAGGAAAAAGTGCATCACACTCGATGGGTTCTCACACACTTCTCTCATCTCATGTTTTGTTGTAAATAGTATGAGGTTTTTCTCTCTAGGCGAAGAGGTGCTCAAGTTTGGCTTGTGGCTCTCACTCACTTTTTGGTGGATCACTTTCTCACTCTTCTCTCCATGATGGGTGGCTTGCTTGTCGGCTATCACTTGACTAGGAGACATAGGTCGTAGCACATATTCTGATGTAAGGAAGAACACTAGGTGGACGACCTTTCATGTTTGGAGTGGATCCTACGGGAAATCACGAAGAACACGCGGAAGCACAAAGGGGAAACACGGGGAAAACGAGAGAGAATCAATAAACCAACAAGGAATCAATCACACAAGTGCTAGATCACCGAACACAAAGAGTAACACATGATCCACAATCAACAAAGGTAAGGATACAAAGGAACCATTCTTCTCCGTGAGGAGGTATTGATGGTCTTCCCTAGAAAGGGATCTTGAATCCGCTTGGGGGATCTTCTCCGAAGAGGTCGTGAGCTCCGAGGAGAAGTAACCAAGTAAATTAGCAAGGCTCTCACACAAATATGAGCTAAACCAATGCTAACCATAATACGAAGCTAGGAGACGAGTATATATAGTGCATAACCCATGAAAGGGTAAGTGGGAGAGGGTACATGGGGCGAAACCCCTTGCACTGCGCGCAGGCACGTCGGTAGTACCGGTCAGGTGGCCGGTAGTTCCACTGAGAGCTCATGCGGGGTGGTAGTTCCGGACGTGGAAGGCGGTACTGCCGCTGGGATGTTAGGCGCTGGCTTCTGGAGATGGACCTCAAAGGGGCCAGCGGTTGTACTGGTTGTCGGGGCGGTTGTTCCGGTCTTTGGGCAGAAACCGGTAAAACCGGTGTAGCACCGGCATTGCTCCGCTCGATCACAGAAGGTGGGCTGGTTGTTGGGCGGTAGCTGGCCTGTTGTTCTGCCCGGGCGGTGGTTGGGCGGTTGTTCCGGTCCTTCTGGGCTGGGCAGATCGTCTACATGCTCTTGATGTTCGTCTTGCGTCGTAACTTCTCCTTGGTTACTTTCTTGGTACCTAAGCACACAAAGCATCTCCGTTTGAGGTATTAGCCATGTCTCAAGTGGGTCAAAGGGAAGTTCAACAAGGAGAGAGTTAACCTCGGATTAAAAAACACGTGCTCGAGCTCTCGTCATGGGTCCTCGTGGGGTTGGATGTGTCGATGTAGAGTCCATGGGGATGATGGAAGGATGCTCCGCATCATCTCCCCTCCCTTGGTAAAGATCCGACCTCGGATCAAAATCTTCATCACCATGGAAAGGCGAGAGGTCTTTGATGTTGAAGATGTCCCTCACGTTGTACTTGTCTCGTGGGAGTTCAATCTTGTAGGCGTTGTCGTTGTAGCATGCTAGCACCTTGAATGGTCCATCGGCTCAAGGGAGAAGTTTGGACTTGCATTCGTTGGGGAAGCGGTCCTTGCGAAGGTGTAGCCACACGAGAACGCCTATGTTGAAGATCATGGGTTGCTTGTTGACATTGAGCTTGGTTGCTAGTCGTTGCACTTGGCGCTCGATGATGTTCCTTGTATCTTCATGCATCTTCTTGATGTAGCTTTCTCGTGCACTACATCCATGTTGGTGCGCTCTTGTAGAGGTAGAGGTAGAATGTCCAAAGGGGACAACGGGTTGAAGCCGTAGACGACCTCGAAGGGGGATTTGTCGGTAGTCGAATGTCTTGCACGGTTGTAGGCGTATCGGCGATGAGTAGAAACGCCTCCCACTCCTTGATGTTCTTCTTGATCAACACGCGAAGTAGAGTGGATAGTGTCCGGTTCGTCACCTCCGTTTGGCTGTCGGTTTGAGGATGGTATGCGGATGAGAACAAGAGCTTTCCATGCTTGGCGCACAGCGTCTTCCAAAAGTAACTCAAGAATTTGACGTCGCGGTCGGAGACGATTGTCTTCGGTACTCCATGGAGGCACAAGATTTCCCTACAAAAGAGATTTGCAACGTGTGAAGCATCGTCTATCTTGTTGCAAGGAATGAAATGTGCCATCTTAGAAAATCGGTCCATAACAACAAACACGGAATCCTTTCCATTTTGAGTTCTAGGCAAACCAAGTACAAAATCCATGCTAATGTCTTCCCAAGGTTGATAAGGAATAGGAAGAGGCATGTAAAGACCATGGGATTGAGCTTTAGACTTAGCTTTGCGACATGTAGAGCATCGGGTGGTGAAGTGTGAGACGTCATGGAACATCATGGGCCAAAAGTAGTTCTTGGAAAGCATGGAGAAAGTCTTGTCGCGTCCGAAGTGTCCCATGAGTCCGCCTCCATGACCCTCTTGCAAAAGGAGCAAACGAAGAGAAGACTCGAGAATGCATAGTTAGTTAGCTCTCATAAGATAACCATCGTTGATGTAATATTGATCCCAAGAAGTATGCGTCAAACACTTAGCATAAGGAATAGCAAAAGATGGATCATTAGCATACAAGTCTTTGATGTGCTCAAAACCAATAAAATTCAACTCAAGTTTAGTCACAAGCGTGCATATGCGTGAAAGTGCATCTGCAACTACATTTTCCTTACCCTTAATGTACTTGATCACATAGGGGAAAGATTCAATAAATTCACTCCATTTGGCATGACGCTTGTTCAACTTAGTTTGACCTTTTAAGTACTTAAGCATTTCATGATCGGTGTGTATGACAAACTCATGAGGTCTAAGATAATGTTCCCAAACATGTAGCACACGCACTAAAGCATACAATTCTTTGTCATAGATGGGATAGTTAAGTTAAGCACCGGAGAGTTTTTCACTAAAATATGCAATGGCTCGTTTTTCTTGCATCAAAACTCCGCCAATTCCGGTACCACTTCCATCACAATGAACCTCAAAAGTTTTGTCAAAATTGGGCAAAGCAAGAATCGGAGCATGAGTAAGCAAAGACTTGAGCTAGTCAAAAGCGGTGGATTGCAAAGATTCCCAAACAAAAGGAGCATTCTTCTTACTCAAAGCATGCAAAGGGGCGGCAATAGTGCTAAAGTCTTTCACAAAGCGACGATAAAAACCCGCAAGACCAAGAAAACAACGCACTTGTTGCAAATTGGTGGGTTGGGGCCAAGTTTTAATTGCTTCAATTTTAGTTTCATCAACATGGACACCCTTGGATGATACAACAAAAGCCAAGAAAACCACTTTGTCAACACCAAATGTGCACTTTTTCATGTTTGCGTAAAGATTTTCCTTGCGAAGGGTTTGCAAAACAGCCCTAACATGATCAAGATGCTCTTTCATGGTTTTCCTAAACACAAGAATATCATCGAAGTAAACCACAACAATGACTCCAATATAAGGGCGAAGCACATAATGCATGAGACGCACGAAAGTACCAGGAGCATCCGATAAGCCCATAGGCATAACTAACCACTCATATAAGCCAAATTTGGTTTTGAAAGCAGTTTTCCATTCATCACCCTCTTGTATGCGGATTTGATAATAGCCACTTTTAAGATCAATTTATGAGAAAAACTTGGCTCCACTAAGTTCATCAAGCATATCTTCTAAGCGAGGAATGGGATGCCTATAGCGAACGGTGAGCATTTATAGGTCTACAATCGGAACACAAGCGGAAACTTCCATCGGTCTTGGGCACAAGTATAACGGGGACGACACAAGGGCTTAAGCTTTCACGTACATGACCGTTGTCGATTAGTTGTTGTACTTGCCGTTGAATCTCCTTGGTTTCTTTGGGATAGACACGGTATGGAGCTTTGTTTGGAAGTGGCGCTCCGGGGATGAGGTCGATTCGATGCTCAATGCCTCGTAGAGGAGGTAGACCCGGAGGTAGCTCATCGGGGAAAACATCTTGAAATTCCTGCAAAAGAGATTGAAACACTAAAGGTAGCTCGTTAGGGGTGTTAGTGTTAGGTTCCCCATCCTTGCACACAAGGACAAAGTGCATCACACTCGATGGGTTCTCACACACTTCCCTCATCTCACTTTTTGTGGCAAATAGTATGAGGTTTTTCTCTCTAGGAGAAGAGGCGCTCAAGTTTGGTTTGTGGCTCTCACTCACTTTTTGGTGGATCTCTTTTTCACTCTTCTCTCTATGGTTGGTGGCTTGCTTGTCGGCTATCACTTGACTAGGAGACATAGGTCATAGCACATATTCCTTCCCTTTCATCTTGAAGCTATAGTGATTGGTACGCCCGTTGTGGAAGACACCACAGTCGACCAAGAAGGAGGTGGCAAACGGTCATTGGGACCACATCACATTCCAAAGTGTCCTCATATGCACCAATTTTGAAGGAGACTTGGACCGTATGCTCAACTCGGATAGTGCCTGAGTCACTTAGCCATTGAACCTTGTAGGGGTGCGGGTGCTTCCTCTTGACCAATTGGACCTTGGAGCATAGTTCGTCACTTGCCAAGTTGTGGCAACTACCTCCATCGATGATGACCTTGACGGATCGTCAATTGATGCCGGCCTTGGTGTGGAAGATATGGCATCGTTGGTCTTCTTCCTGTTGATGTTGAAGAGTCAAGACCTTGGAGACAACAAGAGCTGGGCTCGTATCTTCATCACAAAATGTTTGATCATCTTCATCCTTGTTCACGCGTCAGTGCATGGCCACTTGCTCAAGAGCTTCCATCTCCTCATCACTCATGGAGTCGTAGGTGCCACCGTCGTTGAGGATCATGGTGCGCTTGTTTGTGCATTCATAGGACTTGTGGCCTCGGCCGCCACAAGTTAAACATTTGAAGGAGCTTGTCTTGACGGTCTCATCGGTCGGAGTAGATGAAGAAGCACGCGGCTTGTAGTTGCTTGTTGTAGTAGGAAGACAACTTGAACTTGACGAATGTTTCTTGTAACTTGGCTTGTCGTCGTTGCTTGGAGAAGGTTTGGATGATGTAGATGTTGGAGGAGTTGTTGAAGCTTGGTTGTTGGAGAAGCCGTAGATCTTGGATGAGTACTTGGCGTACTTGAAGTCATCTTGCACTTAACGTTCCACCTTTGTAGCTTGATGCACGACCTTAATGAGGTTGGAGTAGGGTTGGAAGTTGGCGATCTTCTTGATGGGATGATTGAGTCCATTCAAGAATCGTGCCATTGTTTGCTCATCATCCTCCGTGACATTGGCTCGAATCATGGTAATCTCCATTTCCTTGTAGTATTCTTCAACACTCTTTGTTCCTTGCTTGAGGAGTTGTAGCTTCTTGAAGAGATTGCGGTTGTAGTATGTGGGCACAAAACATGCTCGCATGACATCCTTCATTCGAGCCCAAGTGGTGATTGGAGGTTCACCTCTTGCTTGTCGGCTCTCAAGGACTTGTTCCCACCATATGAGCACATAGTCTTGGAACTCTAGTGATGCCATAGCGATCTTCTTCTCTTCCTCATATTTGTGCAAACCAAAGATTTTGTCGACCTTCAATGCCCGTGAGAGGTACTCTTCCGGATCATTGCTTCCATTGAACTTGGGCATTGTGAATTTGAGCTTGCCATAGTGATAGAGGCAGAGGTGTCCTGATCTTTCGATGAGATGATAACTATCGATTTGGTGGAGTCGACTTTGGCGATCCGAATACAAACGTGCACGACGTTGCGCCTTAGCAATCGCTAAACCAATCTCGTGAGGTTACTGACGATGCCGGAAGCGCGATCAGCCTGACCACGAAGGTCTATTCCTACAAGCAATCGAAGAACAAGCAAGAATATGATAAAGCAATCTGAATATTGCGAATATGGATGAAGTATTGATAATGGTGGGGATCCGAAAGTGGTCTTCGTTTGGTCGTTGCACACAAACGAAGTACACGAAGTTGCAATGGCTAACTTTTAAGTAAACAAATCCCAAGGAAAAAGCTACTACATGGATCTATTTATATAGGAGGAAGGGGTGGCGGCCAAGGAGGTGGGAGAACGTCCCAAGGCATCCTAAAACCAACCCTAGGTCGTAAAAGGCTCATGGGCCCAAGTGGAGGTGATGTAACACCCTTGGACTTGTTGTTTGACTCGGATTCTGCTGCAGCGTCTGATTGTTTCATCGATATCTCAACGCTCCGGACGAATTTGAAGGTGAATCCAATTCGGTTGGAAGGAGTATAAATGTACTTTCCAACAAAAAAGAATCACCCAATTCGGAGTCCGTATGAAAAGGTTGTTGGCGTTTTGAGTCAGGTATGTTTGTACAGTCTGAATCTGAATCCAAACGTGAGAGACTTGGACTCTATCTTCTCTTGGCCCAAAAGTGACGTGAGAGAACTTTTTGAGCAGCAAGTAACATCTCTTTCTCCCTTATCTTCATATGTGAATTGTACAAATGTCCCATACACCTGCAATTAGACAAAACACAAAAGTGTGTGAAGTATTTTTGTTCTGGATAACATAAATAGATTATTGAATAGTTTGCACTAGAAATCACCTGACAAATATGCATGTATGCAATATTTTTGGCCGTATCCAAGGTAGTCATGTCCTCATCATCCTTCCCTTTTTGAAAACAAAGCCGTCCTCGGCATTGCTTAATCTGAAATGTGGCTAACAAAAGAGACAGGGTATACATGTTGTATATGTATATGTCATCCATTTTTACTTTCCTTGATTTTTGCACATATGACACATGTATATATGAGTAACTTTCATAGATCATAAAATATAAAGCCAAAATATTATCATAAGTAGAAGGCATAAAAATATTGCAACTCAGTTTGCACATATAAGGGAAGCTCTTATTCTATCAAAAGATTGACAATATTCATCATTAAACCATCCCAACATTGGTGAATAAAACTTACTTGCATCAAATTTACATGCTACAACATGCCTAAATAAGCAAACATGCAGTAAGTCATTGGACACAGAATCATCACCAAGATTAGAGGTCATATCAAAATAATTAAACATTGGTTATTTTGCATCAATAGTTAATTCAATGGGTGCACTCAAAATTGTTGGTATTTCAGTTGTTTGATCACATGATGCATTCATGATAGTAACATGATTCTCTAAAATAGGTGGCGTTCTCAAATCAACAGGTAACTGAACACATGATGTATTTAAGTTAATTAGGGATGCATCATTCTCATGTGAAGTTATATCATCAATACCTTTACTGTTACCTTGTCACAAAGACGTAGCTGATGTCGGTATGGACAATGACAATGCACCGTACACTTGAGATGATGTCGCACTAACAATCTGAGGTGTGGCTGCTCTAGTAGGTGCAATGGTGGAGGAATCAACCGATGGTAGTGAGCATGAATTGGAATAGTAGTTGTTGTAGTCACCCAATGCATCCTCTTGTAACTGTCTCTCAAAGGAACAAGCATGAACATACATACCAGTAACGCAACGAGGAATATACCCCAATCTTGCCTGAATATCATGGTTCAAACCACCAAAATATCTATTCATTGTATCATCCTCAGATTCTTCTATGTCACAATGATGCATATAAGATTTGAACTCTTGGTAGTAAGCCTGAACAGTGTTATTGCCTTGTTTAAATCGTTCAAATTTGCGAAGCAATTCACGATGATAGTAAGGAGGGAAAAATTGTTGTCTCATTATATGTTTCAAATATTTCCAAGTTGTGGGTTGGTTATCAATGTTTTTCTTACAATGCACACTCCACCAAAAAGAAGTAAAACCGGTAAATGCTCTAGTGGCAGCTCGTACTCGCTCAAGTTCAGAAAAGTCCTGGTAACTAAAAACTTGTTCTACTTCAAGCTCCCAAGCTAGATAAATAGAAGGATTAAATCTACCCTCAAATGATGGTAATGAGATAACCTGACCATGTGCTTGTGTGTGTTGTCCCAACTCTCGTGATGGTGAAGATGTGTTCGTCGTCCAAGAACTTCTTTCTCCGGAACTTGTCATGATTAGTAGAAACAAGAAACAAAATTCGAGAATAATGTTGCTATGAACTACTAGGATGTGGTTGTAGCGTGCTCACAGTAAAGCAAATATCAATATCTTACAAGTTCTTACCATGCGACAGGTGGTGACACGCAACCAGCGGTGTCAGATAACTCTGAAGATTGTGTAAAGCGATTGCCATGGGAACATATGTATACACGGTGTAGAAATATGTGGAGCTGGGTTGGCTATATATGGTAGCAAAAGTTTAGTAATAATTAATTCAAAGATGCAATGTTGAACAAACGCTCAACGATGGTACTGTGCTGGTCCTAGGCTATACCGGACTAGAGACGCGAGCCTAGAACACTAATGAGGTCACGACATAGCACAACTCGCATCAATGAAGGATAAGTAGCTCTGGACAGCAAGATATAAGTGAAGATAATGATGAATAACAACTGCCAAGCGGGATATATAACAACTCTCTCTCCAACTTTCCTCTTGAAAGCTTTGCTACTAACTCAAGCTTTCCAATGCAAAAAGAATTACTCAATTCCGAATTGATATGAGGAGTCAAATAATTTTAAAACTGGCATGAAAAACTGGAACAAACTGTATGCGCGAACTTCGGAGGGCAAAAAGACCTATTTAGAAGCTGATTTTGAGACACCAAATATTGAAATAGCTTTTGCAACTATTCAGATGCGTCTAGTCGCTAGCTTTAATTTGAGTACTTGTGGAGCCAAAACGGACTTCGTATGAGGAAGTTATGCCTTTTTTACTGAACAGTGCGCAAAACAGATTTCAATCCTAATTCAAGTACAAGATTAATTCTAGATAGATCCGAAATTTCTTTTTTTTTCTTCTCTTTTTTTTCTCTGACTTTTTTTTCTTTTTCTTTCTCTCCTTTTTTCCCTCTAACTTTCTTTTTCTTTTTTTTTCTCCGCCTTTTTTTTCTCTATTTTTTTTTCTCTCCCTCTTTCAAAGACAAACTAGATAAAATGCAGATTGGATCAAGTGAAGATGTGAACGACCTCAACTATGATTGTGACAATGAACTATGGGTAGCATGTGGTTGAAATTGATGGATGGTGTGGTGGACAGCGGAAGGGATAACGATGCAGCGGCGACGTGACTAATGTGAACAAAACTCGAAACTCTAAACGAACGAGACACTAAGACCAGCAACACGACACGACGATGCAACCGATAATTCAAAAATGCAAACAATTAAAAGAAAATTGCAAAGGCTCAGACTAGCTTGGACAAAGGATGAACAGATCTAACTTTTTTTGTGGCTTTTTCTTGGACAATAGGTAAAAAAAATCTAATCTAGGAAAAACTGTAAATTCTCACCGAGCAACCTTCAAACTGATACCACTTGATAGAGGCAGAGGTGTCCCGATCTTTCGATGAGATGATAACTATCAATTTGGTGGAGTCGAATTTGGCGATCCGACTACAAACGTGCACGACGTTGCGCCTTAGCAATCGCTAAACCAATCTCCTCAGGTTACTGACGATGCTGGAAGCACGATCAACCTGACCACGAAGATCTATTCCTGCAAGCAATCGAAGAACAAGCAAGAATATGATAAAGCAATTTGAATATTGCGAATATGGATGAAGTATTGATAATGGTGGGGATCCGAAAGTGGTCTTGGTCTGGTCGTTGGACACAAACGAAGTACACGAAGTTGCAATGGCTAACTTTTAACTAAACAAATCACAAGGAAAAAGCTACTAGATGGATCTATTTATATAGGAGGAAGGGGTGGCGGCCAAGGAGGTGGGAGAATGTTCCAAGGCATCCTAAAACCAACCTTAGGTCGTACAAGGCTCATGGTCCCAAGTGGAGGTGATGCAACACCCTTAGACTTGTTGTTTGACTCGGATTCTGCTGCAGCGTCTGATTGTTTCGTCGATATCTCAATGCTCCAGACGAATTTGAAGGTGAATCCAATTGTGCTGGAAAGATCACAAAATCTAAATTTTGCGAATACGATAAAGCAATCTGAATATTGCGAATATGGATGAAGTATTGATAATGGTGGGGATCCGAAAGTGGTCTTGGTTTGGTCGTTGCACACAAACGAAGTACACGAAGTTGCAATGGCTAACTTTTAACTAAACAAATCCCAAGGAAAAAGCTACTACATGGATCTATTTATATAGGAGGAAGGGGTGGCGGCCAGGGAGGTGGGAGAATGTCCCAAGGCATCCTAAAACCAACCCTAGGTCGTACAAGGCTCATGGCCCCAAGTGGAGGTGATACAACACCCTTGGACTTGTTGTTTGACTCGGATTCTGCTGCAGCGTCTGATTGTTTCATCGATATCTCAACGCTCTGGACGAATTTGAAGGTGAATCCAATTCGGTTGGAAAGAGTATAAATGTACTTTCCAACAAAAAAGAATCACCCAATTCGGAGTCCGTATGAAAAGGTTGTTGGCGTTTTGAGTCAGGTATGTTTGTACAGTCTGAATCTGAATCCAAACGTGAGACACTTGGACTCTATCTTCTCTTGGCCCAAAAGTGACGTGAGAGAACTTTTTGAGCAGAAAGTAAACATCTCTTTCTCCCTTATCTTCATATGTGAATTGTACAAATGTCCCATACACCTGCAATTAGACAAAACACAAAAGTGTGTGAAGTATTTTTGTTCTGGATAACATAAATAGATTATTGAATAGTTTGCACTAGAAATCGCCTGACAAATATGCATGTATGCAATATTTTTGGTCGTATCCAAGGTAGTCATGTCCTCATCATCCTTCCCTTTTTGAAAACAAAGTCGTCCTCGGCATTGCTTAATCTGAAATGTGGCTAACAAAAGAGACAGGGTATACATGTTGTATATGTATATGTCATCCATTTTTACTTTCCTTGATTTTTGCACATATGACACATGTATATATGAGTAACTTTCATAGATCATAAAATATAAAGCCAAAATATTATCATAAGTAGAAGGCATAAAAATATTGCAACTCGGTTTGCACATATAAGGGAAGCTCTTATTCTATCAAAAGATTGACAATATTCATCATTAAACCATCCCAACATTGGTGAATAAAACTTGCTTGCATCAAATTTACATGCTACAACATGCTTAAATAAGCAAACATATAGTAAGTCATTGGACACAGAATCATCACCAAGATTAGAGGTCATATCAAAATAATTAAACATTGGTTATTTTGCATCAATAGTTAATTCAATGGGTGCACTCAAAATTGTTGGTATTTCAGTTGTTTGATCACATGATGCATTCATGATAGTAACATGATTCTCTAAAATAGGTGGCGTTCTCAAATCAACAGGTAACTGAACACATGATGTATTTAAGTTAATTAGGGATGCATCATTCTCATGTGAAGTTATATCATCAATACCTTTACTGTTACCTTGTCGCAAAGACGTAGCTGATGTCGGTATGGACAATGACAATGCACCATACACTTGAGATGATGTCGCACTAACAATCTGAGGTGTGGCTGCTCTAGTAGGTGCAATGGTGGAGGAATCAACCGATGGTAGTGAGCATGAATTGGAATAGTAGTTGTTGTAGTCACCCAATGCATCCTCTTGTAACTATCTCTCAAAGGAACAAGCATGAACATACATACCAGTAACGCAACGAGGAATATACCTAAATCTTGCCTGAATATCATGGTTCAAACCACCAAAATATCTATTCATTGTATCATCCTCAGATTCTTCTATGTCACAATGATGCATATAAGATTTGAACTCTTGGTAGTAAGCCTGAACAGTGTTATTTCCTTGTTTAAATCGTTCAAATTTGCGAAGCAATTCACGACGATAGTAAGGAGGGAAAAATTGTTGTCTCATTATATGTTTCAAATATTTCCAAGTTGTGGGTTGGTTATCAATGTTTTTCTTACAATGCACACTCCACCAAACAGAAGTAAAACCGGTAAATGCTCTAGTGGCAGCTCGTACTCGCTCATGTTCAGAAAAGTCCTGGTAACTAAAAACTTGTTCTACTTCAAGCTCCCAAGCTAGATAAATAGAAGGATTAAATCTACCCTCAAATGATGGTAATGAGATAACCTGACCATGTGCTTGTGTGTGTTGTCCCAACTCTCGTGATGGTGAAGATGTGTTCGTCGTCCAAGAACTTCTTTCTCTGGAACCTGTCATGATTAGTAGAAACAAGAAACAAAATTCGAGAATAATGTTGCTATGAACTACTAGGATGTGGTTGTAGCGTGCTCACAGTAAAGCAAATATCAATATCTTACAAGTTCTTACCATGCGACAGGTGGTGACACGCAACCAGCGGTGTCAGATAACTCTGAAGATTGTGTAAAGCAATTGCCATGGGAACATATGTATACACGGTGTAGAAATATGTGGAGCTGGGTTGGCTATATATGGTAGCAAAAGATTAGTAATAATCAATTCAAAGATGCAATGTTGAACAAACGCTCAACGATGGTACTGTGCTGGTCCTAGGCTATACCGGACTAGAGACGCGAGCCTAGAACACTAATGAGGTCACGACATAGCACAACTAGTATCAATGAAGGATAAGTAGCTCTGGACAGCAAGATATAAGTGAAGATCACAACGGCAGTAAAGATAATGATGAATAACAACTACCAAGCGGGATATATAACAACTCTCTCTCCAACTTTCCTCTTGAAAGCTTTGCTACTAACTCAAGCTTTCCAATGCAAAAAGAATTACTCAATTCCGAATTGATATGAGGAGTCAAATAATTTTAAAACTGGCATGAAAAACTGGAACAAACTGTATGCGCGAACTTCAGAGGGCAAAAAGACCTATTTAGAAGCTGATTTTGAGACGCCAAATATTGAAATAGCTTTTGCAACTATTCAGATGCGTCTAGTCGCTAGCTTTAATTTGAGTACTTGTGGAGCCAAAACGGACTTCGTATGAGGAAGTTATGCCTTTTTTACTGAACAGTGCGCAAAACAGATTTCAATCCTAATTCAAGTACAAGATTAATTCTAGATAGATCCGAAATTTCTTTTTTTTTCTTCTCTTTTTTTTCTCTGAATTTTTTTTCTTTTTCTTTCTCTCCTTTTTTCCCTCTAACTTTCTTTTTCTTTTTTTTTCTCCGCCTTTTTTTTCTCTGTTTTTTTTTCTCTCCCTCTTTCAAAGACAAACTAGATAAAATGCAGATTGGATCAAGTGAAGATGTGAACGACCTCAACTATGATTGTGACAATGAACTATGGGTAGCATGTGGTTGAAATTGATGGATGGTGTGGTGGACAGCGGAAGGGATAACGATGCAGCGGCGACGTGACTAATGTGAACAAAACACGAAACTCTAAACGAACGAGACACTATGACCAGCAACACGACACGACGATGCAACCGATAATTCAATAATGCAAACAATTAAAAAAAATTGCAAAGGCTCAGACTGGCTTGGACAAAGGATGAACAGATCTAACTTTTTTGTGGCTTTTTCTTGGACAATAGGTAAGAAAATAAATCTAATCTAGGAAAAACTGTAAATTCTCACCGAGCAACCTTCAAACTGATACCACTTGATAGAGGCAGAGGTGTCCCGATCTTTCGATGAGATGATAACTATCGATTTGGTGGAGTCGAATTTGGCGATCCGACTACAAACGTGGACGGCGTTGCGCCTTAGCAATCGCTAAACCAATCTCCTGAGGTTACTGACGATGCTGGAAGCACGATCAACCTGACCACGAAGGTCTATTCCTGCAAGCAATCGAAGAACAAGCAAGAATATGATAAAGCAATTTGAATATTGCGAATATGGATGAAGTATTGATAATGGTGGGGATCCGAAAGTGGTCTTGGTCTGGTCGTTGGACACAAACAAAGTACACGAAGTTGCAATGGCTAACTTTTAACTAAACAAATCACAAGGAAAAAGCTACTAGATGGATCTATTTATATAGGAGGAAGGGGTGGCGGCCAAGGAGGTGGGAGAACGTTCCAAGGCATCCTAAAACCAACCTTAGGTCGTACAAGGCTCATGGGCCCAAGTGGAGGTGATGCAACACCCTTAGACTTGGTATTTGACTCGGATTCTGCTGCAGCGTCTGATTGTTTCGTCGATATCTCAATGCTCCGGACGAATTTGAAGGTGAATCCAATTGTTCTGGAAAGATCACAAAATCTAAATTCCAACAAAAAAAGAATCACCCTATTCGGAGTCCGTATTAAAAAGTTGTTGGCGTTTTGAGTCAGGTATGTCTGTGCAGTCCGAATCTGAATCCAAAACGTGAGAGACTTGGACTCTATCTTCTCTTGGCCCAAAAGTGACGTGAGAGAACTTTTGGAGCAGCAAGTAAACATTTCTTTCTCCCTTATCTTCATATGTGAATTGTACAAATGTCCCATAGACCTGCAATTAGACAAAACACAAAAGTGTGTGAAGTATTTTTGTTCTGGATAACATAAATAGATTATTGAATAGTTTGCACTAGAAATCACCTGACAAATATGCATGTACGCAATATTTTTGGTCGTATTCAAGGTAGTCATGTCCTCATCACATAGCATTGCTCTTCATTGTGTTGTTGGCGATGGTGATGATAACGCCCTTTACGTGGAGGGTAATCATCCTCATGTTTCTCTTGTCGTGGAGGAAGTCCATGATCAACTTGCTCTTGTTGAACTTGAGGTTGAGGTGGAGCTTGTCGAGCTTGTGGAGGAGCTTGTGGAGCATGATGTTGCACACGCGGTTGGTAGTTCCTCTCTTGGATTTCTTCTCGAAGGGCTTCTTCTTAATTGCATCATTCGCGATTGCGGTTGGCGATGGCTCGACTTGATTCTTGAAGGGCACGTTCCGCCTCAAGAGCTTGTGTTTCTTGTTGTTGTTGTTGAAGATGTTGAGCCTCGGCGTCTTGTTTCTCTTTGTGTAGACGCGCTCGTTCTTCTTCTTCTTGGCGACGAAGACGTTGTCGTTCTTGAGCTTGGGCAAAAGCGACTTGATTTGATTGAGGACGAGGGACTTGCTCATCGGTTTGCTCTTGTGAATGCTTGACGTGTAGCGGGTTGCGAGATGCATGACGGTCTTGATGCGCGGCTCGTCGAAGAATGTTCGATGACGGTGTACTTGAGCCGGAGAAGGAGTCTTCGGAGTGTCGACTTGAGTGGCTCCGTCTTGAGTATGACGATGTAGAAGGAGGCCGGTTCACCAACAAGGGGCGGGTCTCGTCCATTCTTGCATCGTTTTCTTGCTTGTGCGCGTCGAGCTTGTTGTCGAAGTAGTCTCTTGTACGTTGCTCGCATAGTCGCAAGTCGGTGGCGAGGTTGATGATGTGGTCGTTCATTGCTTGTTGCTCTTGATGTAACGCTCGTTGTGCACCAAAGAGGTGGCTCTTGGTGACGTTTGATGACATGTTGTCGTCTTGGTCGATGAAGAGTGGGTTGGTAGAAGTACTTGGCCTATCCATCATTCCAAGCAAAATGTGAGTGGTAGAAGGAGAAGAAGTTATACCAATGTACCTTTGAGCGATGTTGATGATGAATCAAGTTCACTCAAATGCGGACAATGAAATAGCACTATTGGTACCAATTCTTGTCGGTTCTCACACCTACACAAGTAAAATCTTATGGTGGAGCTTGGTTAGGATGGTGGCATAGAAATTTGATGCAATTGAAAGTGAGATTCAATAATGTTGGAAAAGATTCACAAATTTACAAATGCAACAAGTAGACCAAGCAAGTATGGGTACACGGAAACACATGCACAAATAGATAAATGGGATTGTGCAAACCAAAAGTGAGCCAAAATGTGGAATCCACGAAAATGCTCTTGTTGCACAATACCAGAGAGGCGCTAGCACGATTGCACAATGATAGAGGCAAAGGTGTCCCGTCTTTCGATGAGATGATGGATATTGCTTTGGTGGAAGTCGACTTTGACGGTCCGACTACGAATGTGCGAGGACGTCGCGCCTTAGCAATCGCTAAACCAACTCCGAGAGGTTATTGACCACGCCGGAGCACGATCAACCTGACCACGAGGGTATGTTTCCTACGAGCAAACAAAGAACAAGCAAGAAACTGAGATTGCAATCTAGATATTGCGAATATAAGATGAAAGCTTTATTGATCAAGGTGGGGTTCTGTGACGCCTTTGTCTGGTCGTTGAACACAAACGAAGTACACGAAGTTGCAGCTATGGCGAACGTTAATCTAAACAAAACCCCCAAGTCTAAACGGTGCCCTAAGGGCTGTATATATGGAGGAAGAGGGGGGAACTTCGTGGCCCTTGGTGGAGGGGTCCGAAATCAACCCTATCTCTTGTTTCCCCACACGTACGGACTCTAAAAATAGCCTATACTTATGTATTTCGAAATTACAAGGGCCTGGCCCAATAATAAGGTGACGCAGCACCTAGAATAGCCTCGGGACAAAATTTATGAAGTGGCATCTTGTATATTTCGTCCAAGGCTTCATGCACCCATTATGGTGGCTTCAAAGTCCTGAAATCATCACTTGTAACTCCGTTCTAACACCTTAAAGGGACCATCAGCATGTGGCATTAGCTTTGATTTGTGCAAATCAGGAAATCTATCCTGACGCAAATGTAACCAAACAAGATCTCCAGGTGCAAACACAACATGTTTTCCACCCTTATCTCCAGCAAGTTTATATTTAGCATTCATACCCTCAATGTTTTCCTTAGTTAACTCATGCATTTTTAAAATCAATTCAGCACGTTGTTTAGCATCAAAATTAACCTTCTTCGAAGATGGAAGAGGCAACAAATCAATAGGTGCACGAGGTAGGAAACCATACACAACTTCAAAAGGGCACATCTTAGTAGTAGAATGCAATGAACGATTATAAGCAAATTCAATATGAGGCAAGCATTTCCTCCCACATTTTCTTATTATTCTTCAAAACAGCTCCAAGCATAGTAGACAAAGTTCTATTGACTACTTCAGTTTGTCCATCAGTTTGGGGGTGACAAGTAGTACTAAAAAGCAGTTTAGTCCCCAACTTAGCCCATAAACATCTCCAAAAGTGGCTAAGAAATTTAGTATCACGATATGAAACAATAGTATTTGGCACACCATGCAAGCGAATAATTTCACGAAAGAACAAATCAGCAACATTAACAACATCATCGCTTTTATGACATGGTATAAAGTGTGCCATTTTCGAGAATCTATCCACGACAACAAATATGCTATCCCTCCCCTTCTTTGTTCGAGGTAAACCTAAAACAAAGTCCATAGATATATCCTCCCAAGGAACACTAGGTATAGGCAAAGGCATATATAAACCATGAGGATAGAGTCGTGACTTAACTTTTTGACATGTAGTGCAACGAGCAATAAAATGCTCAACATCCCGTCTCATCTTTGGCCAAAAGAAATGTGTAGCAAGTACGTCCTCCGTCTTCTTCACAGCAAAGTGTCCCATTAATCCTCCTCCATGCGCCTCCTGCAACAACAAAAGACGAACAGAGCTAGCTGGAATGCATAGCTTGTTAGCACGAAACACAAATCCATCATTAACGACAAACTTGTTCCACATTCTTCCTTCTTTACAATTCTAAATTACATCTTTAAAATCAGCATCATGCACATATTGATCTTTGATGGTCTCCAGACCAAATATTTTGAAGTCAAGTTGTGAAAGCATAGTATAGCGACGAGACAATGCATCAGCAATAACATTTTCTTTTCCCTTCTTGTGTTTAATGACATAAGGGAAAGTCTCAATGAATTCAACCCATTTAGCATGTCTACGATTCAGTTTAGCTTGACTTTTAATATGTTTCAAAGATTCATGATCAGAATGTATAACAAATTCTTTGGGCCATAAATAATGTTGCCATGTTTCTAAAGTCCGAACAAGAGCATATAATTCTTTATCATAAGTAGAATAATTCAGACTAGGCCCACTCAATTTTTCAGAAAAATATGCAACAGGTTTGCCATCTTGTAATAACACACCTCCTAATCCAATTCCACTAGCATCACATTCAAGCTCAAAAGTCTTATTAAAATCAGGAAGTTGGAGTAAAGGAGCATGTGTCAACTTATCTTTCAATACCATGAAGACTTCTTCCTGTGCGGTACCCCAAAGAAAAAGCACATATTTCTTTGTAAGCTCATTGAGAGGTGCAGCAATGGTGCTGAAATCTCTCACAAAACGCCTATAAAATCCAGCGAGGCCAAGAAAACTCCTCACTTGTGTGACCGTTTTGGGTAGTGGCCAACTCTCAATATCGTCAATCTTGGCTTTATCAACTTCAATTCCCTGTGGAGTAACAACATAGCCAAGAAAAGATACTCGGTCGGTGCAAAAGGTGCACTTCCCAAGATTACCAAACAAACGTGCATCACGTAGAGCAACAAAAACAGCCCATAAATGTTCCAAATGTTCTTCCAAAGATCTGCTATAAATCAATATGTCCAATGAAAGCATGTAAAACTTCGTTCATTAATCTCATGAAAGTACTAGGTGCAGTAGTTAACCCAAAAGGCATGACTAACCACTCATATAATCCAAACTTAGTTTTAAATGCTGTTTTCCATTCATCTCCCAATTTCATAAGAATTTGATGGTATCCATTACGCAAATCAACTTTGGAGAATATTGTAGAGCCACTCAATTCATCAAGCATATCATCTAGCCTAGGAATAGGATGGCGATAACGAATAGTAATATTATTAATGCCTCTACAAGCAACACACATACGTGATGTACCATACTTTTTCGGCACTAGCACAAGGACTAAGGGATTCGCGTATATAACCTTTGTCGAGTAGCTCTTGTACTTGACGCATAATCTCCTTCGTCTCCTCTGGATTGGTACGGTATGGCGCACGGTTTGGCAGTGAAGCACCGGGAATTAAGTCAATCTGATGCTCAATCCCTCGAATAGGCGGTAATTCCGGTGGCACGTCTTGTGGAAAGACGTCAGCGAACTCCTGCAAAATGTTAGTGACAGCAGGAGGCAAAGAGGAAGGCACATCCTCGAATGAAAATAACGCCTCTTTGCACACAAAAGCATAGCAAACATATTTGCTGAAATCTAGCTCATCAATATCAGATTTGGTGGCAAATAAACATGCACTTTTCAATTTAATTTCAGAAGCAACACTAGATGGTTTATTATTAGGCTTCATTTGTTGCTCAAATTCTTTTGCCACAATCTAATTTTCACTCTTATTCTTCTCCTGTTTTGCTTTATTAGCTCTATTAATATCATCTTTCAAAATAGAATCAGGAGTCATAGGAAGCAAAGTAATATTTTTATCCTTATGAACAAGAGTATACTGATTGTTTCTACCATGGTGTACAAAATTTTTCTCAAATTTCCATGGTCTACCAACTAATAAGGAACATGCTTGCATAGGTACCACATCACAATCAACATAATCAGCATATGTAGAGATACTAAAATGCACACGAACAGTACGTGTTACCTTAACCTTGCCGCTGTTGTTGAACCATTGGATGTAGTAAGGATGTGGGTGTGGTCTTGTGGTGAGAGAAAGCTTCTCCACCATCTCCATGCTAGCCAAGTTATTGCAGCTCCCTCCGTCTATGATGACGCGCACAGAACGTTCCTTCATAACTCCCTTGGTATGGAACAAATTGTGCCTCTGATTTTGCTCAGCTTGTGTGACCTGCACACTCAAAACACGTTGAGCAACTAAACATTCATACCTGTCAGTGTCTTCAGGAGCCATGTATTGCGTCTCATGATCAGAATCATCTCCACCATGTTCTTCACGTGTAATAAGAGCCAAAGTCTCCTCATCATAGTCACTAGCGGACTCGTACCAACCATCCTCGGTAGCAATCATCACACACTGAGATTTGCATTCTCTCGCATAATGACCTCTTCCCTTACAACAATGACAAATAATATCACTTGTGTGCCCTGTTGATGCCATGGAAGAACAAGAACTCTGTGCAGGCCTGGCAGGTGCGCTCTTGGCAGATAATGGTGGTTGTGCCTGTTTTCTTGTATCACGGCTGAAGGTGGCACCTGATGGAGGTGCTGGTGCAGTTCAAGTAGAAGATGTACGCGGTGTCCATGATGAAGGTCGGCCTGCAGAAAAGTTAGTTCGCGCCAATGCTTGTCGATCCTGCACTTCACGTTCAGCTTTACAAGCAAGATGGAATAAACGAGTGATATTAGTATACTCCTTATAGTCTAGAATGGACTGAATCTCTCTATTTAGTCCACCCAAAAAACGTGCAAGCATAGCTTCATTCTCCTCAACAATACCACATCCAATCATGCCAGTTTGTAATTCCTGATAATATTCTTCTACAGAATTTTTCCCTTGTCTTAAGCACTGAAATTTTTGAAGCAATTCACGTTGATAATATGGTGGAACCCAACGAGTACGCATAGCAGTTTTCAAAGCCGCCCAAGTAGTTGGAATAGGATATAATCTACAATGTTCAGACCACCATACACATGGAAAACTAGTGAAAGCACAAACAGCAGCGGCAACCCGTCTCTCCTCGGGATATTGTAAACATGTAAATTGTTGTTCAGTTTCTAACTCCCAAGTAAGATATATATTAGGAACATATCTACCCTCAAATGGTGGAATATTCAATTTCAGTTTAGGAAGATGGTCATGATCTCGTACCTGAGGGATTGACCTACCATTGTGATTATTTGCATGTGGACGACCTGGTGGTTGTGGTGTAGGTGGTTGCACGTAGTTCTGATTTTGATAAACCTCATCCTCGTAATCTCCCACATAATCATCCTCCTCCGCATCAACAGTAGGAGCCACAGAAGTTTCAACAGCCGCACCAACAGTTTGGCCAAATGCCAGTGGGACACGGCTTGCTCGGTGGAGGGCTGTTTCGTGATGTGGAGGTAGTCGTTGTTGTTGTTGTTGTTGGAGAGGTGCGTTAGGTGCAGCGGGTGGTGGTGGTGGAAGACGCGCGAGCAATTCATTAAACTTGTTATCGAGCTTTGTTTCGAACGTCTTCTCCATGCCATCTATCTTCTCCATGGCCTCTTCAAATCTGTTTAGCACATCTTGCACCTGTCCACTCATCATTTGCTGAAATTTATCATGCAAATCCTTATTCGTCATGTTCTCCCAGTCAGTCTCGTCGGCTTGTGATCCTGGCATGGTTAGCAGCAATAGAAACACACAAGAATATGATTCTACAGACTACTAACAAGAGGTGGTGGTGGGTGTCACAAATTGGTCAAGCAAATCTCAAATTCTTACCAGTTCTTACCCAGCAGCAGGCGGTGATCGGCAACCGTTGTAGTCAAAACTGTCAAATCCTGGATAGAGCGATTACCAGGGAGAGTCAAACGCACGACGTAGATGTATGTGGAGCTGGGAAGGCTTACAATATGGTAGCAAAAAGGGTCAGCAATAATCAATTCAGAGATGCAAAGTTGAATAAACGCTCAACGACGGTACTGTGCTGGTCCTAGGCTAGACTGTGCTAGAGACGCGAGCCTACAACACCAATAAAATCACGGCGCGGCACGTAAACAAGGGAGGAGCACACTCTGAATTTTTTTTCTCTTTTTTTTTCCTTTTTTCGCAATTTTTCTTCCTCTTTTTTTTTGCTCCGCAACAAATTTTTTTCGAAAAAGTCTACAAATGGTCTAAAAACTGTCTAGCCAAAATTTTTTTGAAACTGGAACTATTTTTCTTCTGCGGGTACCACAACAATTCGGGATTCCTACTCTGTCACGACTCAGAGTATGGCGTGATCCCGAAATCCAAAACAGAGTAACAAGATACTAGACTCGGACTAGGACTGGTGGCGGAGATGAATCTGGTGGAACTCGCACTGGTGGCGAAGATGAATCTGGTGGAACTCGGACTGGTGGCGGATATATGTTGAAGGTGGACTCGGATTGGCGTGATGGCGGCGGATATGTGGTGGCGTATATGGACTCGAATTGACAGTGAATATGTGATGGTGGTATATGGCAGCAGTAATGATGATGATGCAGTGAAGATATATGGCAGCGGCGACGTGACAATCTGTGAACAGAACTCGAAACTCTAAAGGACTAGACGCTAAGACCAGCAACTTCACACGACGATGCAATCGCAAAATCAACAAAGCAAATACAGAAAAGATTATGCAAAGGCTCAGATTGGTTCGGTTAGGATGAACTAACCCTAATTTTTGTGTGGACTATAGGTATGAAGAAAAAGACTCGATCTAAACTACGAAAAACTGTAAAATCTCACCGAGCAACCTGGAAATCTGATACCACTTGATAGAGGCAAAGGTGTCCCGTCTTTCGATGAGATGATGGATATCGCTTTGGTGGAAGTCGACTTTGACGATCCGACTACAAACGTGCGAGGACGTCGCGCCTTAGCAATCGCTAAACCAACTCCGAGAGGTTATTGACCACGCCGGAGCACGATCAACCTAACCATGAGGGTCTGTTTCCTGCGAGCAAACAAAGAACAAGCAAGAAACTGAGATTGCAATCTGGATATTGCGAATATAATATGAAAGCTTTATTGATCAGGGTGGGGTTCTGTGACGCCTTTGTCTGGTCGTTAAACACAAACGAAGTACGCAAAATTGCAGCTATGGCGAACTTTAATCTAAACAAAACCCCCCAAGTCTAAACAGTGCCCTAAGGGTTGTATATATGGAGAAAGAGGGGGGAATTTCGTGGCCCTTGGTGGAGGGGTCCGAAATCAACCCTATCTCTTGTTTCCCCACACATACGGACTATAAAAAGAGCCTATACTTATGTATTTCGAAATTACAAGGGCCTGGCCCAATAATAAGGTGACACGGCACCTAGAATAGCCTCGGGACGAAATTTATGAAGTGGCATCTTGTATATTTCGTCCAAGGCTTCATGCGCCCATTATGGTGGCTTCAAAGTCCTGAAATTATCACTTGTAACTCCGTTCTTGTTCCCCTTGCGCACGACATCATCTCCATGCTTGTTCTTGCTCCAATGTTCATCCTTCTCCAAGCTAGGCCCTTCATTTGTAAGCAAAACAAATGTATCCAATTTAGGCAGCATCATATTCTCATGAACATTAGAATCATTACCAAGAAACGAAAGTACCTGATAATTTAATTGGCGTGCGCGAGCTCTAGTAATTGGTCCAGTATATGTAGCAGAAGGGGCTGTGGGTGTAACAATGGTATTGATGTCCTCATCACACAATAGGCGGATACGGAGCTTGTGCACAACCTACTAGGCAAAAATGCAACGATCTCTATCCCAAGTATGCTATATGTATGGTATTTCGGTGCTATGATCCAAGATGATCTTATGTGACAATCTTGATGTAGTATGCTACTATGGTTCTTGCTTATAAGCTCTTTGCTTATCTTTCCTCTTTGCTTAAAAACTTTGGTGGCTCTTTGACTTTTGAGCTCTTTTCTCATGCAAAACTTCATGAACCAAGATAGCAATTGTGTATGCTATGACAACTTTGTGACACATAAGTTGATTCCAAGATATGCACCACGGTGGTATGGTATGTATGCTATGGAGTATGATCACTAATGTGCACAAGTCACGTTGTCGGCAATACTCAATGGCTAGTCTCGATGGGTAAGCTACGCAAAAGTATGACCATGTGGGGTATCAATGCAATTGCAAGGTATGACAAAGATGTCGTCGAGGTTACCGTCCTTGGCGATGTTGAGTAGTCGATGGAGATGAGCGGTGGTGATGGTGACGTCGAACCGTACCTATATAGCCGAAACACAATAGGACATGGGAAGCACAACTCAAAATCTCAAAGACCAAAACGTGTCAAAATCGACATAGGAGGTAGTGGTGAGTGGTGGTGGTGTTTGTGGAAAGCGGTTTGGGTATGCGGAAGTAAGGGTGGGCACCGGGGCAAAATTGGGTGAAATTATGGGGAAATGGGCATGGGGGATGGAGTTGTTGCTCCCAGGGGCTGGATGTCTGGGCCAGCTGCCGGATGTCTGGGGTGCCGGATGTCCAGGGACTCGGCCGGATGTCCGGGCGCGTGGATGATGGACGAACTCGAGGAACTCCTCGGGCAAAAGGGCAACTCCGGGAAAAATTCGGACGAATTAGTGGATGGAAATTGTGGGAGAGAAGGGGAAAAGCTAGATGAACTCGAAGCAAAGCAGATCGTGGATTAAATCCAACAAAACTTCATCACACCAACAAATCAAAAAAATTGGGGCTATTTTTGGTGGGGATTTTCGGATTTAGGACGAAAACAACAAAATCAAGCTAGAAAACACGGGGTAGGGGCTCCAAAAACGTGATCAACGTGGCTCATGGTACCAAGATGATGTAGGGCGGAACCCTATGGTGACGATCTTTCACATTTCGAGTGGATCCTACGGGGAATCACGAAGAACACGCGGAAGCACAAAGGGGAAACACGGGGAAAACGAGAGAGAATCACTAAACCGACAAGGAATCAATCACACGAGTGCTAGATCACCGAACACAAAGAGTAACACATGATCCATAATCAACAAAGGTAAGGATACAAAGGAACCGTTCTTCTCCGTGAGGAGGTCTTGATAGTCTTCCCTAGAAAGGGGTCTTGAATCCTCTTGGGGGATCTTCTCCGAAGAGGTCGTGAACTCCGAGGAGAAGTATCTAAGTGGATGAGCAAGGCTCTCACACAAATATGAGCTAAACCAATGCTAACCCTAGAAAGAGGAAGGGGAAGGAGTTTATATAGTCTATGGGGCGAAGAGGTACATGGGCTTCGGCTCTTTACTATGCGCAGACAGGCGGGGTCGGATGTCCGGGCGACGGGCCGGATGTCCGGGTCTTCCGGAGGGGCCAGATGTCCGTGCGAGGCGGCCGGATGTCTGGGCTGGAGGCGAAAGCTTCTGTAGTTCCTGGTGCATGGCGCCGGATTTCTGGGCTTTTGGCCGGATTTCCGGGCTGAGGCCGGATGTCCGGGCTGGACGCTGGATGTCCGGGCCCTGTAGACTTGGCCAGCTTGGTTGTTGCTGATGAAGATGCTCTAGGGGCCGGATGTCCGGGACCTTGGCCGGATGTCCGGGGCCTGGAAGGTGAGCTTGCCCGTTTCCGTTGGTTCTCTTCATCCATGGAGTTGGCGGCTTGTCCGTCTTCACGTGCATCCTCGGGAGGTTCCTCTTGACACCTAATCATGCATAGTATATCGGACTTATGTAGTAGCCATGTCTCGAGTGGATCATATGTGATATCACTAAAGAGAGAAGTCACCTCGTTCTCGAGAGCTCTATCTTGTGCTCGTGTCGTAGGTCCTCTTGGCTCTTGATGAGACGAAGGTATGTCCATGGGGATGACCGTAGGATGCTCCGCATCATTTTCTCATCCATACGGATCTCCTCCTCGTGAGAGACCGCGGCCTTTTCGGAGAAGATCCACCATGGATTCAAGACCCCTTTACGGGAAGATCCCTCGTGGATTCAAGACCTCCTCTCAGAGATGAACTATCGCCGCTTGTATCGTCCGTTGTTGGATTTGGAACGTGTATCTCTTTGTGTTTCTTGGATCTAGCACATGTGTGATCATATTCTCGTTGGTTGATTGTTTTCTCTTGTTTTCCCCCGTGATTTCCCTCGTTTCCTTCCGCGCGTTCTTCGTGTCCCTCGTAGGAATCCTCTCCAAACATGAAAGATCGGCCCCTAGGGTTCCACCCTACATCACTTCTCTTATTGGCTCACTATAAGGACCCATGTTCAGTTTGCTAGCTACTGCCTTTCCTTAACAAATTCTAGTGAATTGTGCTATCTACTTTTACCATGCAATCTGTTGCTCTAGTGTATATGTTCTTTATGTCGTGCAATCTGGTGCTCACTTATTAACTGTTTGGTTAATTAGTTGTCATGTTGAATTAACTGTTTGTATCAATTCTGCAAATGTGATGTTCAATTCTTAGGGTGCAATTTTGTATTGTCTTCCATGTGAGAAATAAATCGAATTTTTATTTACAAAATATATGAGAAACAAATACGATTGCTATATTTCCAAGTTGTCAAGCATGCTTGGTTTGGTTATCTGTCTGATCTTCTAGTATGTTATACATTGTGCAATGTGGTGCTCAGTTAACGTTTGGTTCATTTATTGTGGTGTTTAGTTAACTGTTTGGTTCAGTTCTACAATGCCATGTTCAATTGTTGTGGGTGCATTCCATTATCTTATACCATGTGAGAAATAAATCGAATTTTGTTGTACTAAATACATGAGAAACAAATAAAATTGTTATATTTCCAAGTTGTTAAGCATGCTTGGTTTCGTTAACTGTCTGATCTTCTATTAGGAGTATGTTATATTGTGCAATGTGGTACTCAGTTAATGTTTGGTTCATTTGTTGTGGTGATTAGTTAACTACTTGGTTCAGTTCTGCAATGCGATGTCGAATTGTCGTGGGTAGAATTTTGTAATTTTGTGCATGTGAGGAATAAATCGAATTTGGCTGCACTTAATACATGAGGAACATATACAATTGGTATATTTCGTAGTTCTTAATCATGCTTGGTTTGGATAAATGGGTTTTCCATGGGGCTTGAACTAATCTGATGAATCTGCAATGTGCTTATTTTTCATCAACATATTTTACTAATAGCATGCGAACCCTCACTTAACATGGTCGCTAACTACCTTATATGCGTTCCAGTGAAACAATGGGAAGCACTGAGGTTTACAATCGAGGTTTGTACATGCATGGTCCTTTGTCTAATAACACATTATTGCGCAACTGTAGGAACCATTCTAATATTTAGGTTTTTAACAATTTGGTCTTGCACATGTACATCCTGCTGTCGGAGGTTTTGTCCCACTGTTCAACCCTTTTTGCATCTGGGGAAATGAGTTATCCATGAATATCAGTCAAGTCAGGAAACTCGGAAAGATTGTTAGGATAAAGAAATTAGCGACAAATAAAATAAGATCTTTGTCTACACAATGAAGAAGACATCAGTTCACTATAGGATGTTACTAACTATTTATGTTGGGGAGACTGTTGTCTACGTACCCTCGTAGACCGAAAGCGGAAGCGTTATGACAACGCGGTTGATGTAGTCGTACGTCTTCACGATCCGACCGATCCTAGTACCGAAGGTACGTCACCTCCGCGATCTGCACACGTTCAGCTCGGTGACATCGCGGGGCTTTGCCTAGGCACTACGATGACATGACCGAGGTGGAAATCTGTGGAGGGGGGCACCGCACACGGCTAAACAATCAACTTGTGTGTTCGAGGGTGCCCCCTGCCCCCGTATATAAAGTAGCAAGGGGGAGGCCGGTCGGCCCTGCTAGGGCGCGCCCCCAATAGGGGAATCCTACTAGGACTCCAAGTCCTAGTAGGTTTCCACCTAAGGGAGAGAGGGGGGAGAAAGGAGATGGAGAGGGGGAAGGAAAGGGGGGCGCCGCCCCTCCTTCCTAGTCCTATTCAGACTCAAGGGGAGGGGGCGTGCGGCCTGCCCTGGCCGGCCCCTCTCTCTCCGCTAGGGCCCATCGAGGCCCATTAGTTCCCTCGGGGGTTCCGGTAACCCTCCGGCACTCCGGTTTTGTCTGAAACTTGTCCGGAACACTTCTGGTGTCCGAATATAGTCGTCCAATATATCAATCTTTATGTCTCGACCATTTCGAGACTCATCGTCATGTCCGTGATCACATCCGAGACTCCGAACTATCTTTGGTACATCATATCACATAAACTCATAATACCAATCGTCATCGAACGTTAAGCGTGCGGACCGTACTGGTTTGAGAACTATGTAGACATGACCGAGACATGTCTCCGGTCAATAACCAATAGAGGAAGCTGGATGCTCATATTGGTTCCTACATTTTCTACGAAGATCTTTATCGGTCAAACCACATAACAACATACTTTGTTCCCTTTGTCATCGGTATGTTACTTGCCCGAAATTCGATCATTGGTATCTCAATACCTAGTTCAATCTCGTTACCGGCAAGTCTCTTTACTTGTTCCGTAATACTTCATCCCAGAACTAACTCATTAGTCACAATGCTTGCAAGGCTTATAATGATGAGTATTACCCAGAGATACCTCTCTGAAACACGGAGTGACAAATCCTATTCTCGATCTATGCCAAGCCAACAAACACCTTCGGAGACACCTGTAGAGCTTGTTGATAATAACCCACTTACGTTGTGACATTTGGTAGCACACAAAGTGTTGCTCCGGTATTCGGGAGTTGCATAATCTCAGTCTGAGGAACTTGTATAAGTCATGAAGAAAGCAGTAGCAATGAAACTGACACGATCATAATGCTAAGCTAATGGATGGGTCATGTCCATCACATCATTCTCCTAATGATGTGATTGAGGGAGTCCTGGATTAGGGGGTCCTCGGACAGCTGGACTATATGTTTACACCGGACTGTTGGACTATGAAGATACAAGATTGAAGACTTCATCCCATGTCCGGGTGGGACTCTCCTTTGCATGGAAGGCAAGCTTGGCAATTCGGATATGTAGATTTCCTTCTCTGTAACCAACTCTGTGTAACCCTAGCCCCCTTGATGAGGACATGACTACCTTGGATACGACCAAAAATATTGCATACATGTATATTTGTGAGGTGATTTCTAATGCAAACTATGCAATAATTTATTTATGTCATCCAGGACAAAAATACTTCACAAACTTTTGTGCCATGTCTAATTGCAGGTGTATGAGACATTTGTACGATCCACATATGAATATTAAGGGAGAAAGAGATGTTAACTTGCTGTTCAAAAAGTTCTCTCACGTCACTTTTGGCCCAAAAGAAGATAGAGTCCAAGTCTCTCATGTTCTGGACTCAGATTCGGACTGCACAGACATACCTGACTCAAAATGTCAATAACTTTTTCATCCGGACTCCAAATTGGGTGATTCTTTTTTTGTTGGAACACAGATTTCGTGCACTTCCCAACACAATTGGTTTCACCTTCAAATTCATCCGGAGCGTTGAGTTATGGATGAAACAATCTGATGCTGTAGCAGAATCCGAGTCAAACTACAAGTCCAAAGGTGTTATGTCACCTCCACTTGGGCCCATTGGCCTTGTACGACCTAGGGTTAGTTTTAGGCTGCCTTGGGATGTCCTCCCACCTCCTTGGCCGACACCCCTTGCTCCTATATAAGTAGATCCATCTAGTAGCTTTTTCCTTGGGTTTTGTTTAGATTAAAAGTTCGCCATAGCTGCAACTTCGCGTACTTCGTTTGTGTTCAACGACCAGACAATGGCGTCACAGAACCCCACCTTCATTAATAAAGCTTTCCTCTATTATTCGCAATATCCAGATTGCAATCTTAGTTTCTTTCTTGTTCTTCGTTTGCTTGCAGGAAATAGACCTTTGTGGTCAGGTTGATCGTGCTCCGGCGTGGTTAATAACCTCTCGGAGTTGTTTTAGCGATTGCTAAGGCGCGACGTCCTCACACGTTCGTAGTCGGATCGCCAAAGTCGACTTGCACCAAAACGATTGTCACCATCTCATCGAAAGACGGGACACCTCTGCCTCTATCAAGTGGTATCAGTTTTCAGGTTGCTCGGTGAGAATTTCCAATTTTCCCTTGATTAGATTTATTTTCTTACCTATTGTCCAAGAAAAAGCTCCAAAAAAAGTTAGATCTATTCATCCTTTATCCAAGCCAGTCTAAGCCTTTGCAATTTTCTTTTCATTGTTTGCATTATTGAATTATCGGTTGCATCGTCGTGTCGAGTTGCTGGTCTTAGTGTTTAGTTCGTTTAGAGTTTCGACTTCTGTTCACAGTAGTCACGCTGCCGCTGTGTCATTATCCCATCCATCAATTTTCATCACGTCATAACCATCATTCATGGTCATAATCATAGTTGAGGTCATTCACATCTTCGCCTGATCCAATCTGCATCTTATCTAGTATGTCATGGAAAGAGGGAGAAAAAAAAGATAGAGAAAAAAAAGGAAAGAAAAAAAAGAGAAACAAAAAGAAAAAAAAGTGTGAGGATAAAAAAGAGAGAAGAAAAAAAAACAAAATTCGGATTTATCTATTCTCAATCTTGTAGTTGAATCAGGATTGGAATCTGATTTGTGCACTGTTCAGTAAAATAGGCATAACTTTCTCATACGAAGTCTGTTTTGGCTCAGCGAGTACTCAAATGAAAGCTAGCGACGAGCCGCGTCTAAATAGTTGCAGAAGCTAGTTCCATATTTGACACCTCAAAATAGGCTTCTAAATAGGTCTTTTTGCCCTCCAAAGTTCGCGAACACAACTTATTTCAGTTTTTCAAGCCAGTTTTAGAATTTTTTGATTCCTCAACTCAACTCGAAATTGAGTGATTCTTTTTCCACTGGAAAGCTTGAGTTAGTAGCATTCTTTGAAAAATTTATCAGAAAATTGGCTCAAACTTTTCAAGAGGAAAGTTGGAGAGACAGTTGTTGTATATCGTGCTTGGAAGTTGTTTTTCATCATTATCTTTACTGCCGTTGTGATCTTCACTTATATCTTGCTGTCCAGAGCTACTTAGTACCCTTTAATGATGCTAGTTGTGCTACGCCGTGACCTCATTAGTGTTCTAGGCTCGCGTCTCTAGTCTAATCTAGCCTAGGACCAGCACAGTAACATCGTTGAGCGTTTATTCAACATTGCATCTTTGAATTGATTATTGCTAATATTTTGCTACCATATATAGCCAACCCAGCTCCACATATTTCTACACCGTGTATACGTACGTTCCCCTGGCAATCGCTTTACACAATCTTCAGAGTTACTTGACACCGCTGGTTGCTTGTCACCACCTGCTGCATGGTAAGAACTTGTAAGATATTGATATTTGCTTTACTGTGAGCACTTTACAACCACATCCTAGTAGTTCATAGGAACATTATTCTCGAATTTTGTTTCTTGTTTCTACTAATCATGACAGGTTCCGATGATAGAAGTTCTTGGGTGACGGACACACAAGCATATGGTCAGATTATGTCTTTACCATCATTTGAGGGTAGATTTAATCCTGCTATTTATCTATCTTGGGAGCTTGAATTAGAAGAAGTTTTTAATCACCATGATTTTTCTGAACTTGAGAGAGTACAAGCTACCACTAGAGCATTTACTTGTTTTGCTTTTGTTTGGTGGAGTGTACATTGTAAGAAAAACATTGATAACCAACCCACAACTTGGAATGTTTTGAAAGCTGTAATGAGACAACAATTTTTTCCTCCTTACTATCGTCGTGAATTGCTTCGCAAATGGGAACAATTAAAACAAGGCAGTAACAATGTTCATGCTTACTACCAAGAGTTGAAATCTTATATGCATCATTGTGACATAGAATAATCTGAGGACGATACAATGAATAGATTTTTTGGTGGTTTGAACCATGATATCCGTGCAAGATTTCACTACATTCCTCGTTGCATTACTGGTATGTATGTTCGCGCTTGTACCTTTGTGTCACCACCGGTTTTCTAATAAAAATATTTATTGAGAAACCAATCTTTTGAGTCCAGTATGAGAGAAATCCTCCTCACTGGTAGACAAATTCTTAATACAATAAGCCAGTAGCATAAAATATATTACAGGGTCGAACTACAGTTGTTCAACCAAATTATTACAAGCACGCCAATAAATATACATATTGGCGGACATGACACAGTGGTGTGGAGGCATACTACTGACTCGAGGATAGGGTGGTGGTGGAAAAACACAGCGGGGAGAGAGATACAAGTCTCTAAAACTGTCATCTCATCGAGCGTCGAGGTGAGGCTCGATGAATTTATTTGGTAGCGGAAGCGGATATAATACAGTGACTAAATCCAGGGTCGCACGAGACTGACTGGGACTCCTCTAGGTGTCGGACTCGCTATCAAACTCTTCATCCATGAGATCGCCTTCGTCAGCATCTGGCCAAATCAACAAGCCAGTGAGTAGTTTGAAAGTACTCGCTAGACAGTTCGGACGTAAGATATAACAAATGCATGCATGAATGCGTCATGATTAATTCCCCAATGTACATTCAAAAATTAGCATAACGAGGTAAGTAAAAGGGAAACGGCGGTAGTCCACCTGGAATCCCATAAAACATAAATGAAGACCGATCAGGTGTCTGAAGCGACGCCTCGAAAGGTGAACAAATAAATATAAGGAAATGATGCCACAGTCGGGCGTCTTAGCGACACCACATAAAGGGCTTTAAAAGAAATGCCACAGTCGGACGTCGGGGTGACATCACAGAAAGGGCTTTAAAAGAAACACCACAGTCGGGCGTCTTAGCGACACCACATAAAGGGCTTTAAAAGAAATGCCACAGTCGGACGTCGGGGCGACATCACAGGAAGGGCTTTAAAAGAAATACCACAGTCGGGTGTCTTAGCGACACCACATAAAGGGCTTTAAAAGAAATGCCACAGTCGGATGTCGGGGCGACATCACAGAAAGGGCTTTAAAAGAAATACCACAGTCGGGCGTCTTAGCGACACCACATAAAGGGCTTGAAAAGAAAGTAAAATACAATAATGCCACAGTCGGACGTCTGAGCGACATCGCAGAAAGGGCTTTTATTCACAAGTAAATAATACTCATAATAAACATTCAATTTATGAGAATAAATGGGTTAGTTCATTCACAGGAATAATCATTTAACCGGACTTAGCACTCATGCGATTCACCGGAGTCTCTGTCATCAAAACTAACATTTGATCAGGATAAGATAATATCGATCTTGGACATGGAATAGATGATTTGGAGGAATATATGACTCTGCAGAGTTTGTACAAAAAATTTCCCACAGCCAACGGATTTCCGTAGTCCCGAAGGACTAGTTCCGTTTACGGTTTTTCGGGAGAAAACACAGCTAACCAGTACACACCCATTCTACCTCTCGATGCTAGGAATCACCCTAGACATCGTCCAAGAAAAACTTTTGAGACGGGGAGATCACAATCTCGAATAGCATGGGATCAAATTTATATACGCGCGCTCTAAGGGGTGCCCCCCTCTCGGTCCCAACCGGAAACACCCATGCCCCCTGACCGGATGACTGGCTTTAATCCAGGGCCATGGAACCATCATCACGGCCTCTCCTTTTTGGTGTGTACCAGGAAAGCGGTTTACAGCTTACTAAGCCATATTCCTTACGGAAAACCTGTGGTAGTACAAGGAAGGAAGAATGGAAGGAACTGGAATGATACGAGTTGACATTGAAGTCACATAGTCTGGCATAAGCCTGGCATGCTACAACACTGCCATCTTACCCATCCTCATGCCAACACATGGCCATGCATACTCACATCCATCCACTCATGGAACTCACTTGCCTCATCGTCTCAGGTAATAGGACATTCATCGGTATGTTCATCAACATGCCATAAACTACTTAATGCAAACATGCCAAAACAATCTTCATATCAAAAGTTCAAACATGCTTGCCTGGTTCAGAGTAGTCGGAGCCTAGCTCGGTGAAGTTCGCGGCTCCGTCACCACCTTCGGTATCTACGGTATAAAGAAAATATATGCGCTATTGTAAATACCAAGGGGTGCACAAAAAGTATTCCAAATATTTTTCAAATAAATCTGATAAAAAACTAGACAAAATTTTAAAGAGAACAGAAAAAGAATCAATCAAAAATACCTTTCTTATAAAAGTTATAAATGTTTTTGCCCAGGGACTCATCTGTAATGAAACAGAAAGTTCCCAGGGGCTAGCTTATAAAAACAGAAAACGCTTCGGCAGAAACTACGCCTGCCCAAAGGGAAAGCGCATTTGGCAGAAGGCGTTTTCAGAAAACGCTTCGTTTAGAAAGGACAGAGAGGCTGACAGCGGGTCCCGCCTGTCAGGTTTGAATATACGAACGGGGCGGCAGATTTCGCCGGTGCCCAAGAGACGCGGTGGTCGCCGGCGGCGATCCACGGCGAGGCAGGGGGATCGGAGGGTACCTCCGTGTTCAGGGCACCTTCCCGCGTCGGTTGGTGGTGGTGGTGGTCGCCGGCGAGTACCACGTCGACGGCGAGCTTTGCTCCGGCGGACAGCGGCTCGGGTGGTCGAGGGACTCGTTGGAGAGAGCTGCGAAGGACAAATTGATGCTGGCGTTAGCTTACTGGGTGCTAGAGGGAGTAACTGACGGGGTTTGGGCGCCGGAGACGGCCTCACCGGAGCGAATCGTGGTGGAGGCCGAGGCGGATCGGGGCGGCCGGAGTTGGGGGAGGAGACCTCCTTGAGGTCCTCCGGGTGGCTTGGCAGAGCTTTGGTGAGGTGTAGAGGTGCTGCGTGCTCGAGGGTGAGCTCGGGGGCCCTTTTTATAGGCGGCCCGAGGCGGTGGCCATGAACGGGGGTCTTCGGTGAAGGTTACGGCGGCGCAGGGCTTGGTCGGGGGTAATTAGGACGTTGGGCGTCATTCGTGGAGGTCCACGGTTCCGTTTAGGTGCTAATTGAGCTGGGATTTGGTGCTATGGCCGAATTCGACAGAACGGGGCGGCGCGGGCCCGTCGGCGGCAGTGAGCACATTCCGTGCTTGCCGGGCCACGGCGACGATGCCACGGGCGTGCGCTGGCATGCATGAGGCCATGCGGAGAGCAGAGGGGCGTTGGGCGGAGCCGAACGGCGTTGAGCCGCCGTTCCATCCCCTGTCGGCTGCCACGGGGGTTCGGCCGCCGCAAGACACGCCGGCGCGGGCGGCCAGGGGCGCCACCGACGCTGGGAAGACGCCAAGTGCGCGTGTGGGGGTGCTGGCCAGGGAGAAGAAGCCGCGTGCAACGCGCCAAGCGCACTGTCAACGCGTGAGTGAAGCTGACGGACAAAAAACGACACTGAAGTCTGAATTTTCTGAATTTGCAGAGGAACAGTGCAGCTTAGGTGTTCGACAGAACGTTTTTGGCCTCTGGGGATTTTTCCTTGAGTTGATTTTTGGTGGCGTGGCTTCTCATTGCTCCAGTAGGCTGCCTGATTTTTGGTGAAATTTTTGGAGAAGTGTAGGTATGAATTTCACCAAATTTGGCAAATCTGGTCCAAACTTGCAGAGACTGAATTTTGAAAAATTTGAAAAGAGGAGGAGTGGATCAAGATGGTTCTGGGTTGTGGGTACAAAGGACTATCCAAGAGAGTTGGTTTGAGGTCAAAATTTAAATGCAAAAGGGTACTTGCTTTGAAAAACTCTCAGGCTCCAAATAATTTGTAGAATTGATTTGAGGGGAAAATAATTTGAATAAAATCGAAAACTTGCTTGGATTAGTTGGGACAGAGAACTTAGGTTGATTACAAGGAGGAGGGGAGGTTTTGGAGGGGTTTTACCACATGGGCAAAATACAAAGTCATGGGTGGTTTTTAAGATATGAAAATCCCAAGTTTCTCATAGAGTTTCTTTTTAAAAGAAAAAGATTAAACTCCCAAAATAAATTTGAGAGGGAACCAACAGAGAAGAAGTTTCAAAAGATCAAACACCATAGCTTGAATAAAAATAAAAACCTTGCCAAAGAAAAGGAAGTTTTTAAGAGGAAGGTTTTCTGGAAAAATTTTAAATGGCCTCTTTTCAAAAACCACAAAGTTTTTGCTGAAAACCAAATAAAAATTTTGGAGTGTCACAACACCTACCCCCTTAGGAAAAATCTCGTCCCCGAGATTTCAACTGTTCCTCATATAAGTGTGGATGCTCTGTCCGAAGAAAATCCTCTCTTTCCCAAGTTGCTTCGCTTTCGGTGTGGTTGCTCCACTGAACTCTGAAAAACTTGATGGTCTTCTGTCGGGTCCTCCTTTCAGACTCCTCTAATATTTTTACTGGGCGTTCCCGATAAGTGAGGTCTGGCTGTACATCAATGTTCTCATGGGATACTTGCTTCTCTGGTTTGCTTACGCACTTCCTTAATTGAGAGACGTGGAACACGTCGTGAATGTCGGACAAGTCTTCAGGTAAGTCTAGCTGGTAGGCTACAGTGCCTCTTCGTGCCACTATGCAGAATGGTCCAATGAATCTTGGTGCTAACTTTCCTTTAATCTTAAACCGTTGCAGTCCCCTCATAGGTGATACTCGTAGGTACACGAATTCACCGGGTTCAAAATTTACCCTACGATGTTTCTGGTCGTAATAACTTTTCTGTCGGCTTTGAGCGGTCTTGAGTCGGTCCCTGATTAGCTTGACTTTTTCCTCGGCTTCTTTGAGCACGTCTGGGCCGAAGATACGGCTGTCTCCGGTCTCTGACCAATTTAGCGGGGTACGACATCTCCGTCCGTATAGGGCTTCAAAAGGAGCCATTTGCAGGCTGGCCTGGTAACTGTTGTTGTATGCGAACTCGGCATATGGCAGGCTTTCTTCCCAACTGGTTCCATAGGTGAGGACACATGCTCTCAGCATGTCTTCTAAAATTTGGTTTACGCGTTCAGTCTGTCCATCAGTCTGTGGGTGGTATGCGGTACTGAAGGCTAGTTGGGTTCCCAGAGCCTGTTGTAAATGCTCCCAAAATCTTGAGACGAACTGAGTGCCTCCGTCAGATATTATAGTCTTCGGGACACCGTGCAGACAAACTATGCGGGAAAGATAAATCCTGGCAAGCCTGTGAGTGGTGTGGGTCGTCTTTATTGGAATAAAGTGTGCCACTTTGGTTAACCTGTCAGTGATGACCCATATGGCATCATTCCTGTGTCCTGACCAAGGTAGTCCGACAATGAAATCCATCCCTATTTCATCCCATTTCCACTCAGGTATTTTGTTCGGTTGCAGTAGTCCGGCTGGTCTCTGATGCTCAACTTTTATGCGTTGACATGAGTCGCAACATGCAATGAAGGTGGCTATGTCCCTCTTCATACCGTGCCACCAAAATCTTTCCTGAATATCTTTATACATTTTGGTTCCTCCAGGGTGGATCGAGTACGGGGTGGTGTGGGCTTCAGCTAAAATTTGCTGTTTAAGGTCTTCTATGTTTGGCACGCAGAGCCTTTCTCCGTACCATAATATTCCTTCATTGTCTATGACGAATTCCGAGGCCTTGCCCATACTCAACTTTCTTTTGATGCCTTCGATGCTGGTGTGACCGGGCTGAGCTCCTTTAATTTTCCCCAACAGGTCGGGTTGTATTTCCAAGTTTGATATGGTGCCTTCTGCTACCATTATCAAGTTGAGCTTGGCAAATTCTTGTTGGAATTCGGGCCTCAAGCTGTGCAGATTGTTTTCATTGGAGCTGGGGTTCCGACTAAGGGCATCGGCCACTACATTTGCTTTCCCTGGATGGTAATGGATACCAACATCATAATCCTTTACCAACTCCAACCAGCGTCGTTGCCGTAAGTTTAGTTCTGGCTGTGTGAAAATATATTTGAGACTTTTGTGATCCATATATATTTCACATCGATTCCCAAGTAAGAAATGCCTCCATTCCTTGAGTGCATGAATAACTGCTGCCATTTCTAAGTCATGAGTGGGATAATTTTCCTCATGCTTGCGAAGTTGTCTTGAAGCGTAGGCGACAACCTTGCCTTCCTGCATCAACACGCATCCGAGACCCTTTCTGGACGCGTCACAATATACTTCAAAATTCTTGTGTATGTCGGGTACAATTAATACCGGTGCTGTTGTTAACTTCCGTTTTAGTTCTTGGAAACTTTTCTCGCAGGCTTCTGTCCATTCAAACTTCTTATCTTTCTTGAGTAACTGCGTCATAGGCTTGGCTATGGTGGAAAATCCTTCAATAAGTCTGCGGTAATATCCTGCCATTCCCAAGAAACTCCGTATGTCCGTTACGCTGGCTGGTGACTTCCAGCCAAGTACGGCCTTGACTTTCTCTGGGTCCACTGCGATACCGTCTTGGGTCAGTACGTGGCCTAGAAAGCCTACTTGTCTTAGCCAAAATTCACACTTGCTGAACTTGGCATACAATTGGTGTTTTCTGAGCTCTCCTAGCACAATCCTGAGATGTTCTGCGTGCTCTTCTGGTGTCTTGGAGTATACCAGAATATCGTCGATGAATACCACGACGAACTTGTCCATAAACTTCATAAATACTTTGTTCATGAGGTGAACAAAATATGCTGGGGCGTTAGTTAATCCAAATGGCATCACTGTGAACTCGTACAGTCCATATCTGGAGGTGAAGGCTGTTTTGGGGATATCTTCCGTTCGTACCTTCAATTGATGGTATCCTGACCTTAAGTCAATTTTTGAGAATACCTTGGCCTGAGCGAGTTGATCAAACAAATCGTTTATCCTTGGCATCGGGTATTTGTTTTTGACTGTGACCATGTTAAGTGCTCGATAGTCAATACACAATCTCAGCGTTCCATCCTTCTTTTTGGCAAACAAAATTGGTGATCCCCAAGGTGAGGAGCTGGCTCGAATGTATCCTTTGTCTAGCAATTCCTTTATTTGTTTCTTCAACTCAACTAATTCGGATGGTGCCATTCGGTACGGTTTCTTGTATATGGGGGTGGTTCCTGGTGCGAGCTCATTGCTGAATTCTATCTCTCGGTCTGGTGGCATGCCTGGTAGCTCTTCAGGGAATACATCTGGAAATTCACACACTACTGGAACCTTGTTTAGCTCAGAAACGTCCACCTTATTTAATCTCGGTTGCCGGGATATTTTTCCTTCCTTGGCTGATACTCTTATTGTCTTCCCTTGGTGGTGTGTGAGAATTACGGTCCTGTTGAAACAGTCGATAAACCCCTTGTTGGTGGTTAGCCAATCCATCCCTAGGATGACATCCAGTCCTTTATTTTCCAACACAATAAGATTTGCGTGAAACTCCAATCCTTTGAACTCAATGACCACATTTTGACAGTAATTCTGAGTAACTTGCTGAATCCCAGGGGACTTGATGATCATGGATTTCTCCAAAGGAAGCATCGAAAAATTATTTTGCAAAGCAAAACTTTTCGAAATGAAAGAGTGAGAAGCTCCAGAATCAAACAAAACCATTGCAGGTATTGTGTTGACAGGAAACGTACCGTGTACGATATCCGGAGCATTTTGTGCCTCCTCTTTGGTTACGTGGTTCAGATGACCCTTCCTGTGGTTATTGTTGGGATTGAAATTGTTTTGCTTGGGCGCGGAATTGTTGCCGTCGTTGTTCGGTTTTGGGGTTGAGTTCCTTGGCTTGGGGCACTGTTTGGCATAATGCCCTTCTTCTCCACAAGCGTAACAAGTAACGCCGGGGCGATAGGTGAATTCCTTGTCCCTTGCATGAAAATTCTTGATTGGGCGTGAGACATTGGATGAGGATTTGTGTGTCCCACCCTTTTGAAAATCTGTCCTGCTTCGGTGATTGCGAGCATGATTAGTCTGGTCCCTTTTTCGCTTGCGGATATCTTCCAGACTGCGTCTCTCATCTTCCAGAGTAATGGCTTTGTCCACCAGTGTTTTAAAATCAGGAAAAGTGTGCACGACCAGTTGGCATTTAAGCGCGGGCGCCAGACCATCAAGGAATTTCTCCATCTTCTTGCTTTCAGTCATACGTTCTTCATTGGCATAGCGGGACAATAGAGTAAATTAACCGTTGTATTCTGACACTGTCATGTTCCTTTGTTTGAGGTCCTCGAACTCTCTCTTCTTAATTTTCATAATACTCTTGGGAATGTGTGCACCACGGAAACCTTCCTTGAAATCATCCCAGGTTATATCATTTTCGTTGGGGTGCATGTGCAGAAAATTCTCCCACCATGATGCAGCTGCTCCTGTGAGATAGTGCGGAGCATATAGTACTTTCTCGAGATCTGAACATTTTGCAATAATTAATTTTCTCTCCATATCTCGAAGCCAATCCTCGGCTTCAAGAGGCTTTTCAGTATGAGAAAATGTTTGAGGACGTGTCTTCTATAGCTCAGATAACTTGGAATGCTGCTGATAGTATCCATGGTGATTTCCCATGTTGATGACTTGGTTCATCATTTCACGATGTTGTTGCTGACTCTGTTCATAAAGGCGGCACATTTGGGAAAGTGCCGTTTCACTGTTCTGTTGACTCGACTGCCCTTGTGTGAAATTGTTGCCTGGTTGAGTGTCATAATCTTCCTCTGGCGGAGTAGGCATGGAGCGAGTCCAAGGACGAGACATTTTTCACTCTGGGGATATATTTTGTTAAAACTCATAAGAAAAGCGAAGATGGTCGCAAAAACAAATCCAAAATTGCACAAGGATGGCAAATAATTTAAATGACCAAGATCACTTAAGAAAACAAATTGAATTGCGCACGGAGAAGGACTGCTCATTACATATCTTACACGGGGGCGGTAATTATACAATACATCACTCAGGACATGCGTACATAATCCTGACATGTTATTTAGGCTAGTGCACTTCTCCAGATCCTATATGATGTGCAAACAGGCTACTTCTCACAACCTATGCACATATAAACATATCATACAAGACGGTACATTACATGGCGGCTAAGCGTACTCAGGCAGAGATGTTGACGACCTCCTTTGCCCTGCCGAGGGCGAGGCGTAGCAAGGTTGGGGACTCGACTTCCTCCTCGCTAATAGGCTCCATACGTGTTGTGTTGTGCAGAGTGGACGGAGCGGTTTCCAAGGGCAGAACAACACGAACAGGAGTGGGCGCGAAGGGTGGTGCAGTGCATGCTGGAGTGGGTGCGATGACTTGGTTGAATTCTTCGGTAGAAGGTAGGCGACGAGTAGGCGTATAAGATGCTGAGGACGAGACCAAAGTCAGTGGCGGTGCGGTGGGTAGGAGCTCCCTCCTGTTGGCAGCACAACCATGAACTGAGTCCATGCGGGCAGCCACGAAGTCGTCCGCCAGGTTGTCGAAGGCTGCCTCCAGGGCCCGGAGATACTCAATGAGCATCTCAAAAGCCTCGTCTCGTTCTCCTCTGGGGCAGGAGTATGCGTAGTGACAGGTGTAAGGCACATGGCACGGAAGATAACGGTAACGACGAGTCTTCATCATGGGGAGGACATCCCTAAGACAAGCTATCGCCTCGCGGGCTGCCATCTGCATAGCATGCCTCTCCGTAGGCATGGCTCTTCCCAAGAACCGGAAGCGGCGTAACTCACCACGCCCTCCCTTGAACTGCACCGCGGCCTGGTGCATGGTCAGACTGTCGTTGACTCGGTGCTGGCAGAGTGTGAAGACTGGGCGCACAGATGGCCCCATCGCGACCTGAACGATGAAGGAAAGAAGCTTGACGAACCCATTGGGCACGTTGGCGAAGGTCTGAGACTCGCAGCTGTTGTCGGCCATCTACAAAAGTAGGCAAAAATTCTGCATGGTCAGATCATAAATTTATGCGGACTGACAGAAAATGACTACAATCAAGAAAATATGGGAAGGCTCAATCATGCTAATAACCAATTAGCGATCGCACCCAGTGGCTTCCTACAGTCAGCCTGGCTCTGGTACCAAGCTTGTCACGACCGGTTTTCTAATAAAAATATTTATTGAGAAACCAATCTTTTGAGTCCAGTATGAGAGAAATCCTCCTCACTGGTAGACAAATTCTTGATACAATAAGCCAGTAGCATAAAATATATTACAGGGTCGAATTACGGTTGTTCAACCAAATTATTACAAGCACGCCAATAAATATACATATTGGCGGACATGACACAGTGGTGTGGAGGCATACTACTGACTCGAGGATAGGGTGGTGGTGGAAAAACACAGCGGGGAGAGAGATACAAGTCTCTAAAACTGTCATCTCATCGAGCATCGAGGTGAGGCTCGATGAATTTATTTGGTAGCGGAAGCAGATATAATACAGTGACTAAATCCAGGGTCGTACGAGACAGACTGGGACTCCTCTAGGCGTCGGACTCGCTATCAAACTCTTCATCCATGAGATCGCCTTCGTCAGCATCTGGCCAAATCAACAAGCCAGTGAGTACTTTGAAAGTACTCGCAAGACAGTTCGGACGTAAGATATAACAAATGCATGCATGAATGCGTCATGATTAATTCCCCAATGTACATTCAAAAATTATCATAACGAGGTAAGTAAAAGGGAAACGGCGGTAGTCCGCCTGGAATCCCATAAAACATAAATGAAGACCGATCGGGTGTCTGAAGCGACGCCTCGAAAGGTGAACAAATAAATATAAGGAAATGATGCCACAGTCGGGCGTCTTAGCGACACCACATAAAGGGCTTTAAAAGAAATGCCACAGTCGGACGTCGGGGCGACATCACAGAAAGGGCTTTAAAAGAAACACCACAGTCGGGCGTCTTAGTGACACCACATAAAGGGCTTTAAAAGAAATGCCACAGTCGGACGTCGGGGCGACATCACAGAAAGGGCTTTAAACGAAATACCACAGTCGGGCGTCTTAGTGACACCACATAAAGGGCTTTAAAAGAAATGCCACAGTCGGACGTCGGGGCGACATCACAGAAAGGGCTTTAAAAGAAATACCACAGTCGGGCGTCTTAGCGACACCACATAAAGGGCTTGAAAAGAAAGTAAAATACAATTATGCCACAGTCGGACGTCTGAGCGACATCGCAAAAAGGGCTTTTATTCACAAGTAAATAATACTCATAATAAACATTCAATTTATGAGAATAAATGGGTTAGTCCATTCACAGAAATAATCATATAACCGGACTTAGCACTCAGGCGATTCACCGGAGTCTCTGTCATCAAAACTGAAATTTGATCAGGATAAGATAATATCGATCTTGGACATGGAATAGATGATTTGGAGGAAATATATGACTCTGCAGAGTTTGTACAAAATTTTTCCCACAGCCAACGGATTTCCGTA
>NC_041387.1:263170859-263199925 GCF_002162155.2 Triticum dicoccoides
TGCCACAGTCGGACATCGGGGCAACATCACAGAAAGGGCTTTAAATGAAATACCACAGTCGGGCGTCTTAGCGACACCACATAAAGGGCTTTAAAAGAAATGCCACAGTCGGACGTCGGGGCGACATCACAGAAAGGGCTTTAAAAGAAATACCACAGTCGGGCGTCTTAGCGACACCACATAAAGGGCTTTAAAAGAAATGCCACAGTCGGACGTCGGGGCGACATCACAGAAAGGGCTTTAAAAGAAATACCACAGTCGGGCGTCTTAGCGACACCACATAAAGGGCTTGAAAAGAAAGTAAAATACAATAATGCCACAGTCGGACGTCTGAGCGACATCGCAGAAAGGGCTTTTATTCACAAGTAAATAATACTCATAATAAACATTCAATTTATGAGAATAAATGGGTTAGTTCATTCACAGGAATAATCATTTAACCGGACTTAGCACTCATGCGATTCACCGGAGTCTCTGTCATCAAAACTGACATTTGATCAGGATAAGATAATATCGATCTTGGACATGGAATAGATGATTTGGAGGAATATATGACTCTGCAGAGTTTGTACAAAAAATTTCCCACAGCCAACGGATTTCCGTAGTCCCGAAGGACTAGTTCCATTTACGCTTTTTCGGGAGAAAACACAGCTAACCAGTACACACCCACTCTACCTCTCGATGCTATGAATCACCCTAGACATCGTCCAAGAAAAACTTTTGAGACGGGGAGATCACAATCTCGAATAGCATGGGATCAAATTTATATACGCGCGCTCTAAGGGGTGCCCCCCTCTCGGTCCCAACCGGAAACACCCATGCCCCCTGACCGGATGACTGGCTTTAATCCAGGGCCATGGAACCATCATCACGGCCTCTCCTTTTTGGTGTGTACCAGGAAAGCGGTTTACAGCTTACTAAGCCATATTCCTTACGGAAAACCTATGGTACTACAAGGAAGGAAGAATGGAAGGAACTGGAATGATACGAGTTGACATTGAAGTCACATAGTCTGGCATAAGCCTGGCATGCTACAACACTGCCATCTTACCCATCCTCATGCCAACACATGGCCATGCATACTCACATCCATCCACTCATGGAACTCACTTGCCTCATCGTCTCAGGTAACAGGACATTCATCGGTATGTTCATCAACATGCCATAAACTACTTAATGCAAACATGCCAAAACAATCATCATATCAAAAGTTCAAACATGCTTGCCTGGTTCAGAGTAGTCGGAGCCTAGCTCGGTGAAGTTCGCGGCTCCGTCACCTCCTTCGGTATCTACGGTATAAAGAAAATATATGTGCTATCGTAAATACCAAGGGGTGCACAAAAAGTATTCCAAATATTTTTCAAATAAATCTGATAAAAAAACTAGACAAAATTTTAAAGAGAACAGAAAAAGAATCAATCAAAAATACCTTTCTGTATAAAAGTTATAAAGGTTTTTGCCCAGGAACTCATCTATAATGAAACAGAAAGTTCCTAGGGGCTAGCTTATAAAAACAGAAAACGCTTCGGCAGAAACTACGCCTGCCCAAAGGGAAAGCGCATTTGGCAGAAGGCGTTTTCAGAAAACGCTTCGTTTAGAAAGGACAGAGAGGGTGACAGCGGGTCCCGCCTGTCAGGTTTGAATATACGAACGGGGCGGCAGATTTCGCCGGTGCCCGAGAGACACAGTGGTCGCCGGCGGCGATCCACGGCGAGGCAGGGGGATCGGAGGGTACCTCCGTGTTCAGGGCACCTTCCCGCGTCGGTTGGTGGTGGTGGTGGTCGCCGGCGAGTACCACGTCGACGGCGAGCTTTGCTCCGGCGGACGGCGGCTCGGGTGGTCGAGGGACTCGTTGGAGAGAGCTGCGAAGGACAAATTGATGCTGGCGTTAGCTTACTGGGTGCTAGAGGGAGTAACTGACGGGGTTTGGGCGCCGGAGACGGCCTCACCGGAGCGAATCTTGGTGGAGGCCGAGGCGGATCGGGGCGGCCGGAGTTGGGGGAGGAGACCTCCTTGAGGTCCTCCGGGTGGCTTGGCAGAGCTTTGGTGAGGTGTAGAGGTGCTGCGTGCTCGAGGGTGAGCTCGGGGGCCCTTTTTATAGGCGGCCCGAGGCGGTGGCCATGAACGGGGGTCTTCGGTGAAGGTTACGGCGGCGCAGGGCTTGGTCGGGGGTAATTAGGACGTTGGGCGTCATTCGTGGAGGTCCACGGTTCCGTTTAGGTGCTAATTGAGCTGGGATTTGGTGCTATGGCCGAATTCGACAGAACGGGGCGGCGCGGGCCCGTCGGCGGCAGTGAGCACATTCCGTGCTTGCCGGGCCACGGCGACGATGCCACGGGCGTGCGCTGGCATGCATGAGGCCATGTGGAGAGCAGAGGGGCGTTGGGCGGAGCCGAACGGCGTTGAGCCGCCGTTCCGTCCCCTGTCGGCTGCCACGGGGGTTCGGCCGCCGCAAGACACGCCGGCGCGGGCGGCCAGGGGCGCCACCGACACTGGGAAGACGCCAAGCGCGCGTGCGGGGGTGCTGGCCAGGGAGAAGAAGCCGCGTGCAACGCGCCAAGCGCACTCTCAACGCGTGAGTGAAGCTGACGGACGAAAAACGACACTGAAGTCTGAATTTTCTGAATTTGCAGAGGAACAGTGCAGCTTAGGTGTTCGACAGAATGTTTTTGGCCTCTGGGGATTTTTCCTTGAGTTGATTTTTGGTGGCGTGGCTTCTCATTGCTCCAGTAGGCTGCCTGATTTTTGGTGAAATTTTTGGAGAAGTGTAGGTATGAATTTCACCAAATTTGGCAAATCTGGTCCAAACTTGCAGAGACTGAATTTTGAAAAATTTGAAAAGAGGAGGAGTGGATCAAGATGGTTCTAGGTTGTGGGTACAAAGGACTATCCAAGAGAGTTGGTTTGAGGTCAAAATTTAAATGCAAAAGGGTACTTGCTTTGAAAAACTCTCAGGCTCCAAATAATTTGTAGAATTGATTTGAGGGGAAAATAATTTGAATAAAATCGAAAACTTGCTTGGATTAGTTGGGACAGAGAACTTAGGTTGATTACAAGGAGGAGGGGAGGTTTTGGAGGGGTTTTACCACATGGGCAAAATACAAAGTCATGGGTGGTTTTTAAGATATGAAAATCCCAAGTTTCTCATAGAGTTTCTTTTTAAAAGAAAAAGATTAAACTCCCAAAATAAATTTGAGAGGGAACCAACAGAGAAGAAGTTTCAAAAGATCAAACACCATAGCTTGAATAAAAATAAAAACCTTGCCAAAGAAAAGGAAGTTTTTAAGAGGAAGGTTTTCTGGAAAAAATTTAAATGGCCTCTTTTCAAAAACCACAAAGTTTTTGCTGAAAACCAAATAAAATTTTTGGAGTGTCACACTTTGAGAGACAGATACAGGAGGATGCATTGGGTGACTACAACAACTACTATTCCAGTTCATGCTCACCACCGTCGGTTGGTTCCTCCACTGTTGCACCTACTAGAGCAGCCCCACCTCGGATTGTGAGCGCGACATCATCTCAAGTGTATGGTGTATTGTCAACGTCCGTACCTACATCAGCTACGGCTTTACGACAAGGTAACAGTAAAGGTATTGATGATATAACTTCACATGAGAATGATGGATCCCTAGTTAACTTGAATGCATCATGTGTTGAGTTACATGGTGATTTGAGAACATCACCTACTTTAGAGAATCTTGATACTGTCATGAATGCGTCATGTGATCAAACAACTGAAATACCAACAATTTTGAGTGCACCCATTGAATTAACTGTTGATGCAAAAGAATCAATGTTTAATCATTTTGATATAACCTCTAATCTTGGTGATGATTCTGTGTCGAATGACTTATTGCCTGTTTGCTTATTTAAGCATGTTGTAGCATGTAAATTTGATGCAAGTAAGGTTTATTCACCAATGTTGGGATGGTTTAATGATGAACATTGTCAATCTTTTGAAATGAATAAGAGCTTCACTTATATGTACAAACTGAGTTGCAATATTTTCATGCCTTCTACTTCTTGTGATAATGTTTTGGCTTTAGATTTTATGAACTATGCAAGTTACTCATCTATTCATGTGTCATATGTGCAAAAATCAAGGGAAGTATAAATGGATGACATATACATATACAACATGTACACCTTGTCTCTTTTGTTAGCCACATTTCAGATTAAGCAACGCCGAGGACGGCTTTGTTTTCAAGAAGGGGAGGATGATGAGGACATGACTACCTAGGATACGACCAAAAATATTGCATACATGTATATTTGTGAGGTGATTTCTAATGCAAACTATGCAACAATTTATTTATGTCATCCAGGACAAAAATACTTCACAAACTTTTGTGCCATGTCTAATTGCAGGTGTATGGGACATTTGTACCATCCACATATGAAGATAAGGGAGAAAGAGATGTTTACTTGTTGTTCAAGAAGTTCTCTCACGTCACTTTCGGCCCAAATGAAGATAGAGTCCAAGTCTCTCATGTTCTGGACTCAGATTCGGACTGCACAGACATACCTGACTCAAAACGTCAATAACTTTTTATCTGGACTCCAAATTGGGTGATTCTTTTTTGTTGGAAAATAGATTTCGTGCACTTTCCAACCCAATTGGATTCACCTTCAAATTCAACTGGAGCTTTGAGTTATGGACGAAACAATCTGATGCTGCAGCAGAATCCGAGTCAAACTACAAGTCCAAAGGTGTTACGTCACCTCCACTTGGGCCCATTGGCCTTGTACGACCTAGGGTTAGTTTTAGGGTGCCTTGGGATGTCCTCCCACCTCCTTGGCTGCCACCCCTTGCTCCTATATAAGTAGATCCATCTAGTAGCTTTTTCCTTGGGTTTTGTTTAGATTAGAAGTTCCCCATAGCTGCAACTTCGCGTACTTCATTTGTGTTCAATGACCAGACAAAGGCGTCACAGAACCCCACCTTCATTAATAAAGCTTTCCTATGTTATTCGCAATATCCAGATTGCAATAATAGTTTCTTGCTTGTTCTTCGTTTGCTTGCAGGAAATAGACCTTCGTGGTCAGGTTGATCGTGCTCCGGCGTGGTCAATAACCTCTCGGAGTTGGTTCAGCGATTGCTAAGGCGCGACGTCCTCGCACGTTCGTAGTCGGATCGTCAAAGTCGACTTCCACCAAAACGATAGCCACCATCTCATCGAAGACGGGACACCTTTGCCTCTATCACCCCTCCGGTGTCTATATAAGCCAAAGGGTTTAGTCCGTAGGACATCAATCAATCAGAATCATAGGCTAGCTTCTAGGGTTTAGCCTCTACGATCTCGTGGTAGATCAACTCTTGTAATACTCATATCATCAAGATCAATCAAGCAGGAAGCAGGGTATTACCTCCATAGAGAGGGCTCGAACCTGGGTAAATATTGTGTCCCCCGCCTCCTGTTACCATTAGCCTTAGACGCACAGTTCGGGACCCACTACCCGAGATCCGCCGGTTTTGACACTGACATTGGTGCTTTCATTGAGAGTTCCACTGTGTCGTCACCATAAGGCTTGATGGCTCCTTCAGTCGTCGACAACAACGAGGTCCAGGGTGAGGTTTTCCTCCCCGGACAGATATTCGTATTTGGTGGCTTTGCACTGTGGGCCAATTCGCTTGGCTAGCTGGAGCAGATCGATAGCTATGCCCCTGGCCGTCAGGTCAGGTTTGGAAGCCTGAATTACACTACCGACATCCACGAAGACTTGATCTTCGACAGATTCGAGCCCATGACAGGTGCGTCCCACAGTCATGATGAGCATGACCTAGATCTGCCATCGGACGGTGTTCAGGAGATCACACCTGCAGCTGCCCCGGCTTTAAATCCAGAGCAGATCGTGCCATCCGAGGATGGGTGGATGGACCCCGCCATGGAGGCCGCACACTCAGCGGCGGTAGAGCTGAACACAGATCTCACTTCCAAGGAGGTATGTGTCATCGGACCCTCGGACTCGTCTCCGGCTATAGGCTCCGAACCGCGTACGTCCGTGCCCATCGTACCTGACTGGGCACCGATCTTGGAGTTTAGCTTCGCGGATATCTTTCAGCACTCTCCCTTGGGCGACGTGCTAAACTCATTAAAATCTCTCTTCCTGTCAGGAGACTCTTGGCCGAACTATGTCCGGCTTGAGTGGGAAGCGGATGATGAAGGAATTCGTTGCCCACCCACCACCCACTTAATAGCCACTGTCGATGACCTAACTGACATGCTTGATTTTGACTCCGAAGACATCAACTGTATGGACAACGATGCCGGAGAAGAACAGGAACCACCGCCCACAGGGCGCTGGACAGCCACATCATCATATGATATATATATATATGGTGGACACACCCAAAGAAAACGATGGCGAGGATCAAAAGGATGCAACAGAGGGTGACCCCCTCGAGAAGCAATCTAAGCACCGACGTCAGCGGCGCCGCTCTAAACCCCACCATAGCAAAAGTAGCGATACCGGCACAGGAGACAATAGCACTCCAGATGATGCAGAAGGCAAAAACAATCCCGCCCAGCCAAGATTCGAGCAAGCCGGATGGGAGGATGTGATGTAGGGCGGAACCCTATGGTGACGATCTTTCACGTTTGGAGTGGATCCTATGGGGAATCACAAAGAACACGTGGAAGCACAAAGGGGAAACACAGGGAAAACAAGAGAGAATCACTAAACCGACAAGGAATCAATCACACAAGTGCTAGATCACTGAGAACAAAGAGTAACACATGATACACAATCAACAAAGGTAAGGATACAAAGGAACTGTTCTTCTCCGAGAGGAGGTCATGAATCCATGAGGGGATCTTCCCGTAAAGGTGCCCTGAATCCAAGTGGATCTTCTCCGAAGAGGCCGCGGTCTCTCACGAGGAGGAGATCCGATGGATGAGCGAGGCTCTATCTCACAAATAAGCTAAATCAACACTAACCCTAACTAGGAGGAGGTGGAGGAGTATATATAGTCTAGAGCCACGAAGGGGTAAGTGAGGGCGAAGGGGTACATGGGCTCGGCCCAATACACTGTGCATAGACAGGGCGGTAGTACCGGTCCTTCGGGCGGTAGTACCGCTTGAGGCGCGCAAGCGGTAGTACCGCTTTGGAGCCGTTCGATCTCCAAAGTTTTTCGGGTTGAACGGTAGTAGGGCGGGTGTCAGGCGGTAGTGCCGCTTGGATGGCCTCAACGGTAGTACCACTTGGAGTGGGCGGTAGTACCGCTCGTTCTGGAGCGGCCAGGTTCTCTTCCTACTTCTCTTCCATGCTTGGCCTTGGTCCTTGGATTCTCCATGGTCGTCTCGGTTGTACCTGAGTATATGCAAGATCCATGCATGAGGTAGTAGCCATGTCTCACATGTAGAAAGTGAAGGTTGGGAGAGGAGAGAGTTCACCTTGTGTCCAATGGTGTATATTCGAGGTCTCGTCATATGTCCTCTTGGGGCTTGGAGAGTAGTCGGAGTGTACATGGGGATGACCGTGGGATGCTCCGCATCATCTCCCCCCCCCTTGGGAAAGATCCGACCCCGGATCGTGATCCTCATCACCATGGACATGGTTGTCGTAGACGAACTTGTAGTTGGACGAAGTTGAAGACAAGGCGCAATCCAAGTAGTCCAAGGTGTCGCCAGAGTGATAGACATGCAAAAAGAGCAAACACAAGCAACACTCGGAAATACAATGGTTAGCGCACGCAAAGTGTCCATCATGTAAGAATGAGTCAGTGCGGCAAGATTGTTCATGACAAAGAGCATGAAGCTTATCAAGATGATCTAGAATGAGATGCAAAGCATTCATGGGAGGAAAAGCAATCATTGTGTACACAAATGTGTTATGAATATGAGCAATGCAACCACGATGCAAAATGATGTCATAATGGGATGGTTTATCAAATGTTTATCAAATGGATGCTCAACATGTGGATATTATCATGCAATTGATGGTCGACAATATGATCATTATGTATGAATATGCCATCAAGGAAGATCACAACAAATTTGCTAAGGAAGTGCACAAGCTCATATATCATGGATGACATGGAAATAGATGCAACAAGGCAAGCATAATGTGAGTCAATCCATGCATAGGGTGCAAACTTGTGGTGAGTATGATATGTCCATCGAGCATGACATGTATGAGCACAATCAACAAATATGGAGGTGTTGGTGTACCAAAGCTCGATATCGAGGCATGAGTGAAGTTCCGAAGGTGCATCCAAGAAGTGCGAGCGCTCCTCAATGTGAAGGTCCATGTAGCCCATCTCCAGTGAAGCTCCTCCGTCCGCGAGATGTATCATGTAGACAACAAGAAGGAAACAACAATGAAAGAGTGACCCATCCAATATGCGCATTTGAGGATGGCTCAAAGAGAAGGATTTCACCTCAAGAAAGTTCCCAAAGATGTTGGAGTTGTACATCATGTACGCCTTCACATAACCAATATGTCTCATGACGGTCATGCCTTGTGAATCCTTCAAAATGAAAGAACATGACAAACACTCAAAAAAACAAATGACGTTAGCGGAAGTGCAAAACCTATCATTCGAGTGGTAAGATACCCAACAAGTGTATGCATCATGCTCATCATAAGAAAGTACAAGGGAGAGTGTCATAGTATGGAGGCATATGATGCAAGAACAACCAAGTACAATAGGCTCAATCAAAGAAGCATGCATCACAAGTAAGGTGTCAAAGTCTCCAAGGTCAATAAGCATAGTATGGTTGCACTCAATACAAGTGGATATGAAAGAGGCAACTAATGAACACAAGAGACAATGATCAACATATAGCATGTGAGAGGCATGAGCATATATGTCATCAACCCAAGAAAGCAAGTAATAGTGGAACATGAGTGATGCAACATAGCAAGAAATCATAGCGATCAAGTCAAGCAAGCTAGTAGTGCGAAGATGCAACATACTAGAAGGAATCATGGCAAGCATGTCATGTGTCCAAATAGTGGGCATGAATAATGGACATGACATAGCACAAACATGAAAGCAAGATATGAGCAAAATATCATCAATGTATTGGCGAGAGACCATATGTAAATAGCAATGGCACATCATGACTCTCCCAACACAACAAGCATCAATAGCATGGGGCAAATGATAAACATGGCAAAAGCAACAAGGATCTCAACCAAGCATGCAAATACACATAGGAGTATCATAATGGTGAATCATGGGTAGATGCAAACAAGGGTCACAAATGCATGGCAAAGGCATAGAAGCAAGCATAACATGCAAAGTGAACACAATAGTATGGGCATAAAGTGACAAGTGGTAAATAGCCCACAGCCGTGTGAGAGCCAAGTAAAAGAGATGCGCGTAGTCCATGCGCGAAGGGAATGGTGGTAAGGATAGTCCACGGGATCCCAAGTCATCGTTGGTCTCAAGAGCTCGTTTCGTCAACTCATGGGATTGTGAGGTTGACGAGTGTTCATAAGTACCTACACAAAACAAAGACAAAGAGAAAATTGTATGTGCATGGTATATGTACACATCATCCATCATGATGCGCACGTGCATCATGTACTAAATAGCCAATGCTCAAGTAAATGAGATGCGTGACATAGAAACATGTCATCCATCATGAGAGGTTTGTTATTATGTATATCATAATGGAGACTCAAATTGTGTAATGCATCGTGAGAAATATCTAGAGCGTTGTTATTCATGGAATGCATATGGTGCAAGCAATTATGTGAATCATGCAAAGTATGGAATGCATCAAAATCTCCCAATATGTATGAGGAAACTATGGGGGTCTCCTCATGAGCAAGAGTAGAAACATCACGTGGAGAATATTGACAACATCCAAAACAATGCATATTCGGAACAATGTGATCATGGCATGGCATAGTAGATGAATTGCGCAAATCATGTAAAGGAAGCATGGCAATATCTTCACATGAAAAATAAAAGCCAATGACCATCATCTCGTCATCTATGCCATAAGTGCAAATAGGATTTATTTTAATGGGGCATGCATAGTGACTATGTTGAGATTGTAATGATGCAATATGGGAGATCTCACTCATAGCATATGACAAGTTCAATGGATTGTCAAACATGATGTGACCAAAAGAATTTTCACATGATATCCTATGGAGCATAGCATCACAACTAGGCAACACAACATGCTCATCATCATATTCATGATAAATAGGTAAGTCAAGGCATGAAGAAGTATCACTAGCATGAAGCATGGCAATAGGTGTGTCAACATCATGGGAGCAATCGATGTCAAGAGAGTCCACTAGTGGGACAAGAGAAGAACCATCACCTATGTTACCTTTGGAGCGTCGCTCATGTGTTGTAGGTGAGGTGTTGAAGATCGTCTCGTTGTCATCTTCAACTTGATGGAACCATGTGGGGGGTGCATCATCATCCTCCATGGCCATCGGTTTTCCCATTAGAGGGATGGACTTGTTGGGGTTAGGCATGTCATCATGTAGGAGACCTAGCACCAAAGAAGAAAACACACTAGGAGTAGAGGTTAAGTCGTTAGAAATCATAGTGGCCTCACGTGCCGTGTCAACTACCTCACTCTCTAAGTGTTGTGGCTCACTCACTCCCTCAAGGATGCTCTCACTCATATGGCTGGTGGACTCACTCAAATGGCGCTCAACCTCACATAGGATGTGTGGCATGCTCTCATGTGTGGGGCTAGTGGTGGTCACACTCATTCTCTCATAGGAAATGCTCTCAATGTCACGTATGGTGGAGTCACTCATCTCTCTCATGGGGTGGTGACTCTCCTCACATGACAAATGGGGCAGCTCAACATATGTGGGTGTCGGAGAGGTGTAGGTGCAAAAGTCTCCATGCACGGTCGCATAGCTTGACTCGGAGTATGAGTGCAATATGGGCGCCGTCTTCATGTTGTTGAAGAGGTTCGCGCTCGTCGTCGTGGTCGAAGGGGATGGCCCTTGCTCGACCGTCTTGTCACCGTCTTGGTGTTGGAGGTCCATATGATGTGGCACCTCATAGCTCGTCTCCATGACCGAAGGGAGTTTCCCATGCTCGGCCATCTTCCTTGGGGGGCTTCCGAAGATGGAAGTGTCACCCTCACTTGTATGTGGTCGCCTTGGACTTGATGAAGTCGATGTAGGCGTACACATGGGAAGTAGGCGAAGATGCCGTACGTCCAAAGGCAAAGATGCCTTGATAGCACTTGGCGAAGATGCCAAAGTGGTTGTTGTAGCCGTAGCGCCGTCTTGGTGGTGCTCGTCTCGCGGTCTTCTCTTGTGCTTATGAAGCTTCGACTTGGTGTGAAGTAGGGCTTGTTGGGACTTATGCATTTGCGCTTGTGGAGCATCTTCATGATGATGATGATCACGAACGTGATGGTGGTCGCCATGTAGATGTTGACTTGGACGGCTTGCGCTTGCATCTTGTTTGCACTCTGAAGACTTGTGGCTTGAATGTCGCCGCCTGGAAGATGACGAAGGGGAAGTAGACTTGAGCAATGTTCGAATCTCCTCCATCCTTGCATCTTGCTCCTCTTTATGTGTGGCAAGCTTCTTGTTGATGTAGTCCCTTCTCCTTGCTTCGGAGTGATGAATGTCGATGGATATGTTCTCGATGCGCTCTCGCAATCTCGATTGTGTGCCTTGCACTTGTCGTTGTAGATCGAAGATAGACGCTTTGGTGATGTAGTTCTTCACGCCATCGTTGTTGTCGAGGACCGAAGAGGAAATGCCTTGCCTATCCATCACAAGACTCAAGCAAATATGGGTGGGAGAAAGAGAAGAACTTATACCAATGTACCTTGACCGATGTTGACAATGAATCAAGTTCACTCAAATGCGGACAATGAAATATCACTATTGGTACCAATTCTTGTCGGTTCTCACACCTACACAAGTAAAGCTTATGGAGGAGCTCTGTGAGGATAATGGCACAAAAATTTAATGCAAAATGTTAGCAAGAGTCAATAATGTTGAAAGAGATTCACAAATTCGCAAGTGAAACAAATGGACCAATAGCAAAGAATGGCACACGGAAACACACACACGGATAGATAAATGGGGTTGTGCAACCAAGGAATGAGCACAAAATGTGGAATCCACGGAAAACGCTCGTGTTGCACAACTCAAGAGAGACGCTAGCACGATTGCTCAATAGGCGGATACGACACTTGTGCACAACCTATAAGATGCAAAATGGATAAACTTCTATCCCAAGTATGTTATGTATGTATGGTTCCCGGTGTTTCTCTCAATATGATCCAAGATGATCGGATATGACAATCTTATATGCAATGTGGTATGATGCTATGGCACTTGCTTACAACCTCTTTGCTCTCTTTGTTTTGCTTAAAAGCTTTATTTCTTTTTTTCTTTTTTTTCTATGGGCACTTTTGCACAATGCACAAACCAAGATAGCAATTGTGTTATGCGGGAACAAACTTGTGACACAAGATATGATACCAATATGATATGGTATGTATTATATGGGAAGTATGATCACTAATGTGCACAAGTAACATTGCCGGAATTACTCAAATGTCTAGTCTCGATAGGCAAGTAACGCAAAATGGGCTAGGGGTTATCAATGCAATTTGCAAGGGGAATATACAATGGTGTCATCGAGGTTACCGTCCTTCGCGATGATGAGTGGCGGTGTTCTTGATGTAGATACCAAGATGATGGAACTCGTCCCTAAGTAGCCGAAACACCTTAGGAAACGGAAAAACCGCGAACTCAAAATCTCAAATGACAAATGTCAAATGGTGGTAGCGGAAAGCGGTGGTGGTTTTGCACTAGGCAATGCGGAAGTGGGATGATGGGCTAAACACGTGTCGGAGTTGAAGTTGTCGTCCCTAAGTAGCCGAAACACCTTAGGAGACACAAGCAACAACTCAAACAAGCTCAAACAACTATTGGGTTAAGTTGGGGGTGGCGGAAGTGTATGGTGGGCATGCCTACGCGGAAGTGGAGGAGGTGGTTGATGAAGAAGCAATTGTCCCTAAGTAGCCGAAAACACCTTAGGAGACTCGAATCACTACTCAAGCAACCACTAATGCTATATGGAACAAAATGGGTTAGGTTACGGAAGTCGGTGGTGGCTATGCGGATAATATGGAGGAAGGCCTAGGGAAACTTGCCAAATTTTCGAAAATTTAATGGAGTCAAATGGCGTTGATAGTATTTTTGTGGGATGGGGGATGTCAATAGCTTCAAAACGAGCTAAAGAACGTCAAAATCGGACTTCGGATGAATTAGTTATGGGCAAAACGGTGAAATTCGGAAAGCTGAAACTGGGAGGGGTGGTAGTACCGCTTGTGATGGGTGGTAGTACCGCTCGTGTCGGGATTTTTCGACTGTTTCAGGCTGAAACTGGGCCGGGGGCGGTAGTACCGCTTGAGGGGGCGGTAGTACCGCTTGTGGTGCACAGCGGTAGTACCGCTCGGAGGGGCGGTAGTACCGCTCGTGTCGGGATTTTTCGCAGATCGAATCGGGGCGCGATTTTGGGGCGGAAATGGCTGATTTCAGGGGCAAAATTGGATGGATTTCATGGATAGGAAGTGGGGAAACTTGGGGGAATGCTAGATCCACTTGAAACCAAGCAAATCCACGGATCAAAATCAACAAAACATCATCAAACCAACAAATCACAAAAAAATTTAGGGCTATTTTTGGTGGGGATTTTCGGATTTAGGACGAAAACAACAAAATCAAGCTAGAAAACACGGGGTAGGGGCTCCAAAAACGTGATCAACGTGGCTCATGATACCAAGATGATGTAGGGCGGAACCCTATGGTGATGATCTTTCACGCTTGGAGTGGATCCTATGGGGAATCACGAAGAGCACGCGGAAGCACAAAGGGGAAACACGGGGAAAACGAGAGAGAATCACTAAACCAACAAGGAATCAATCACACAAGTGCTAGATCACCGAGAACAAAGAGTAACACATGATCCACAATCAACAAAGGTAAGGATACAAAGGAACCGTTCTTCTCCGAGAGGAGGTCTTGAATCACGAGGGGATCTTCCCGTAAAGGGGCCTTGAATCCAAGTGGATCTTCTCCGAAGAGGCCGCGGTCTCTCACGAGGAGGAGATCCGATGGATGAGCGAGGCTCTATCTCACAAATGAGCTAAATCAACGCTAACCCTAACTAGGAGGAGGTGAGGAGTATATATAGTCTAGAGCCACAAAGGGGTAAGTGAGGGCGAAGGGGTACATGGGCTCGGCCCAATACACTGTGCACAGACAGGGCGGTAGTACCGGTCCTTCGGGCAGTAGTACCGCTTGAGGCGCGCAAGCGGTAGTACCGCTATGATGGGCGGTAGTACCGCTCTAGAGCCATTCGATCTCCGAAGTTTGTCGGGTTGAATGGTAGTAGGGCAGGTGTCGGGCGGTAGTGCCGCTTGGGTGGCCTCAGCGGTAGTACCACTTGGAGTGGGCGGTAGTACCACTCATTCTGGAGCGGCCAGGTTCTCTTCCTACTTCTCTTCCATGCTTGGCCTTGGTCCTTGGATTCTCCATGGTCGTCTCGGTTGTACCTGAGTATATGCAAGATCCATGCATGAGGTAGTAGCCATGTCTCACATGTAGAAAGTGAAGGTTGGGAGAGGAGAGAGTTCACCTTGTGTCCAATGGTGTATATTCGAGGTCTCGTCATATGTCCTCTTGGGTAAAGGAGAGTAGTCGGAGTGTACATGGGGATGACCGTGGGATGCTCCGCATCAGGATGGGCAAGCTAGCCCTGCTAAACAGGCAATGGATGGAGACTCAGAGGATGCAAATTACATGCCCCTCTCCGAAGACGAGGTGAGCCTCGGCGACGAAGAATTTATCGTGCCTTAGGATCCCGTCGAGCAGCAGCGCTTCAAGCGCCGGCTTATAGCCACCGCAGAGAGCCTGAAGAAAAAACAGCAACAGCTTCAAGCTGATCAAGATCTGCTTACTGACAGATTGACTGAGGTCCTGGCAGCCGAGGAATACAGACTCGAGTGCCCAACCAAAAGTTACCCGAGGCACAGGTTGTTACCTTAATTCAAGGATGAGGCCCTAGAGCCTATACTACCAGCAAAGGATGCGGCTGACCGGCCACCTCGTGGCCGAGACAAACGGCGTACCAGCCCGAACACCAACCCGCACCCCGTCGCCAAACAAATAAAAACACAAAGGCCCGTGGCTACACGCATGACCTGCGAGACGAATTGAAAAACAAAGCAGGACAGTCGAGATCGGTCTATGGATCATGGGGGCACGCCCCAACACGTGACGATCACGCCGGATATACTAAATACAAATCCGTCCGGGCCGAATATGCAGACCAGACTCATCTGAACGGCGTCGCGACGTAGCCCGGCACAGAGGCGCCGCACACCCCCTATGCTTCACTGACGAAGTAATGGAGCATGAATTCCCAGAAGGGTTCAAGCCCATGAACATCGAACCATATGATGGGACAATAGACCCCGCGGTATGGATTGAAGATTACTGATGTAGGGTGGAACCCTATGTGGACGATCTTTCACGTTTGGAGTGGATCCTACGGGGAATCACGTAGAACACGCGGAAGCACAAAGGGGAAACACGGGGAAAACGAGAGAGAGAGAATCACTAAACCGACATAGAATCAATCACACGAGTGCTAGATCACTGACAACATAGAGTGACATAAGATCCACAATCAACCAAGGTAAGGATACAAAGGAACAGTTCTTCTCCGTATGGAGGTCTTGATGGTCTTCCCTAGAAAGGGGTCTTGAATCCGCTTGGGGGATCTACTCCGAAGAGGTCCTGAGCTCCAAGGAGAAGTAGCCAAGTGGATGAGCAAGACTCTCACACAAAATATGAGCTAAACCTATGCTACCCATACCAGGAGGTGGGGGCGTCCTATTTATAGTCTTAGTGCAAATTGAAGTCAAAGTGAAGGGATACAAGGGATCCAGCCCGAGGGTGCGGTCACTCAGGTGTCGGTCGTCCGGAAGGCGTCGGACGTCCGGAGGCTCGGGACGGTCCGGACGTCAGGTCGGGCTCGGGCGTCCGTAGAATCACCTCTGTCGTGGGCGCGTTGGACGTCCGGAGGGGGTCGGTCGTTCGGAGCTTCGTGCCGGTCCGGACGTCCGGAAGTCGTCGATCGTCCATAGATTCGGTTCGGGCGTGCATCGGCTGGACGTCCGGTGGTCTCGGTCGTCCGTAGATTCGGTTCGGGTGCCCAGCTGTCGGACGTCCGGAGGGCGTCGGTCGTCCGTGGCCTGGGACTCGTCGGACGTGCGGGCTTGGTCGGTCGTCCGATGCCTGTAGCTTCAGTAGCATCTCTTCTTCTTCTTCAACATGCTTGGGGTCCTCGCCGTCTTGGCTCTTGCAAGTAGTTGATCCTAGGCTCACCTCCATGTACCTGATTACACATAGAGTCTCCGAATAAGGTAGTAGCCATGTCTCTTGAGTAGGAAGAGGGAGTTCGGAGAGGAGCGAGTTCACCTTATCTTCGATAGCCTTAGCTCGGGCTCTTGTCATGGGTCCAAGTGGTGTTGAGGGAGATGTAGGCACGTCCATGGGGATGAGCGAGGGATGCTCTGCGTCATCTCCCCCCCTTGGGAGAGATCCGACCTCGGATCAAAAGGTGTATCTCCATGGAAAGGCGTGAGGTCCTTGACGTTGAAGATGTCGCTCACATTGTACTTGCCTCGTGGTAGGTCGATCTTGTAGGCGTTGTCGTTGTATCGTGCTAGAACCTTGAAAGGTCCATCGGTGCGAGGTAGAAGCTTGGACTTGCATTCGTTGGGGAAGCGGTCCTTGCGAGGATGTAGCCACACTAGATCACCAATGTTAAATACCATGGGTTGCTTGTTGATGTTGAGCTTGGTCGCTCGTCGTTGTACTTGGCGCTCGATGGTGTGCCTTGTATCTTCATGCATCTTCTTGATGTAGCTTGCATGGGCACTTGCGTCGAGGTTGGTTCGCTCTTGTAGAGGAAGAGGTAGAATGTCCAATGGAGACAAAGGGTTGAAGCCGTAGACGACCTCGAAGGGGGACTTGCCGGTCGTGGAATGTCTTGCACGGTTGTAGGCGTACTCGGCGATGGGTAGACACGCCTCCCACTCCTTGATGTTCTTCTTGATCAACACGCAAAGTAGAGTGGAGAGTGTACGGTTCGTCACCTCCGTTTGGCCGTCGGTTTGAGGATGGTATGGCGAAGAGAACAGTAGCTTGATTCCGAGCTTGGCGCATAGGGTTTTCCAAAAGTAACTCAAGAACTTGACGTCGCGGTCGGAGACAATCGTCTTTGGTACTCCATGAAGTCGCAAGATTTCCCTACAAAAGAGATTGGCAATATGTGAAGCATCGTCTATCTTGTTGCAAGGAATGAAATGTGACATCTTAGAAAATCGGTCCACAACGACAAAGACGGAATCCTTGCCATTTTGAGTTCTAGGAAAAGCAAGTACAAAATCCATGCTAATGTCTTCCCAAGGTTGATAAGGAATAGGAAGGGGCATGTAAAGACCATGGGATTGAGCTTTTGACTTAGCTTTGCGACATGTAGAGCAACGGTTGGTGAAGCGTGAGACATCACGAAACATCTTGGGCCAAAAGTAGTTCTTGGAGAGCGTGGAGAATGTCTTGTCGCGTCCAAAGTGTCCCATTACTCCGCCTGCATGAACCTCTTGCAAAAGTAACAAACGAAGAGAAGACTCGGGAATGCAAAGTTTTTAGCTCTCATAAGATAATCATCCTTTATGTAGTATCGTTCCAAGATGTGTGTGTCAAACACTTAGCATAAGGAGTAGCAAAAGAAGGATCATGCTCATACAAGTCTTTTATGTGCTCAAAACCAATAACATTCAACTTAAGTTGAGTGACAAGGGTGCATATGCATGAAAGTGCATCCGCAACAACATTTTCTTTACCCTTAATGTACTTGATGACATATGGGAAAGATTCAATAAATTCACTCCATTTGGCATGACGCTTGTTCAAGTTAGTTTGACCTTTTAAGTACTTAAGCATTTCATGATCGGTATGGATGACAAATTCATGAGGTCTAAGGTAATGTTCCCAAACATGTAGCACACGCACTAAAGCATACAATTATTTGTCATAGATGGGATAATTAAGTTGAGCACCGGAAAGTTTTTCACTAAAATAAGCAATGGCTCATTTTTCTTGCATCAAAACTCCGCCAATTCCGGTACCACTTGCATCACAATGAACCTCAAAAGTTTTGTCAAAATTGGGTAAAGCAAGAATCGGAGCATGAGTAAGCAAAGACTTGAGCTCATCAAAAGCGGTGGATTGCAAAGATCCCCAAACAAAAGGAGCATTCTTCTTACTCAAAGCATGTAAAGGAGCGGCAATTGTGCTAAAGTTTTTCACAAAGCGGCGATAAAATCCTGCAAGGCCAAGAAAACTATGCACTTGTTGCAAATTGGTGGGTTGGGGCCAAGTTTTAATTGCCTCAATCTTAGTTTCATCAACATGGACACCCTTGGAAGGGACAACAAAACCCAAGAAAACCACTTTGTCAGCGCCAAAAGTGCATTTCTTCAAATTCGCATAAAGGCTTTCCTTGCAGAGGGTTTGCAACACAGATTTAACATGATTAATGTGCTCTTTCATGGTTTTGCTAAATACAAGGATATCATCAAAGTAAACCACAACGAAGACTCCAATGTAAGGTCTAAGCACATGATGCATAAGATGTACGAAAGTTTCGGGTGCTTCCGACAAACCCATAGGTATCACTAACCACTCATATAAGCCAAATTTTGTTTTGAAAGCGGTTTTCCATTCATCACCTTCTTGAATGCGGATTTGATAATAACCACTTTTAAGATCAATTTTTGAGAAAAAGTTGGCTCCACTAAGTTCATCAAGCATATCATCTAAGCGAGGAATGGGATGCCTATATCGAACGGTAATGGCATTTATGGGTCTACAATCGGAACACAAGCGGAAACTTCCGTCGGGTTTAGGCACAAGTATAACGGGAACGGCACATGGGCTTAAGCTTTCACGTACATGACCGTTGTCGAGGAGTTGTTGTACTTGCCGTTGAATATCCTTGGTTTCTTCAGGATTGACACGGTATGGAGCTTTGTTTCGGAGTGGTGCTCCGGGGATGAGGTCGATTCGATGCTCAATGCCTCGTAGTGGAGGTAGACCCGGAGGTAGCTCATCGGGGAAAACATCTTGGAATTCCTGCAAAAGAGATTTAAACACTAAAGGTAGCTCATGATATGTGTTAGTTTTTGGTTCTCCATCCTTGCACACAAGGACGAAGTGCATCACACTCGATGGGTTCTCACACACTTCTCTTATCTCACTCTTGGTGGCAAATAGGATGAGGTTTTTCTCTCTAGGCGAAGAGGCGCTCAAATTTGGCTTGTGGCTCTCACTCACTTTTGGGTGTGTCACTTTTTCACTCGTCTTTCCATGATTGGTGGCTTGCTTGTCGGCTATCAATTGACTAGGAGACATAGGTCGTAGCACATATTCCTTTCCTTTAATTTTGAAGCTATAGTGATTGGTACGCCCATTGTGGATGACACCACGGTCGAATTGCCATGCTCGACCAAGAAGGAGGTGGCAAACGGTCATTGGGACCACATCACACTCCAAAGTGTCTTCATAAGCACCAATTTTGAAGGAGACTTGGACCGTATGCTCGACTCGTATAGTGCCGGAGTCACTTAGCCATTGAACATTGTAGGGGCGCGGGTGCTTCCTCTTGACCAATTGAAGCTTGGAACATAGTTCTTCACTTGCCAAGTTGTGGCAACTACCTCCATCGATGATGACCTTGACGGACCTTCCATTGATGCCGGCCTTAGTGTGGAAGATGTGGCATCGTTGATCTTCTTCTTGTTAATGTTGAAGTGTCAAGACTTTGGAGACAACGAGAGCGGGGCTCGAATCCTCATCACAAAAGACTTGATCATCTTCATCCTCGTGCATGCGCCGGTGCATGGCCACTTTCTCAAGGGCTTCCATCTCCTCCTCACTAATTGAGTCATATGTACCATCGTCGTTGACGATCATGGTGCGCTTGTTCGTGCATTGGTAGGACTTGTGGCCTCGGCCGCCGCAAGTGAAACACTTGAAGGAGCTTGTTTTGACGGTCTCATCGGTTGGAGTAGATGATGAATCACGCGGCTTGAAGTTGCTTGTCGTAGGAAGAAGACTACTTAAACTTGCCAAAGTTTTCTTGTAACTTGACTTGTCATCTTTGCTTTGAGAAGGTTTGGTTGATGTAGATGTTGAAGGAGTCGTTGAAGCTTGGATGTTGGAGAAACCATAGGTCTTGGATGAGTACTTGGCGTACATGAAGTCATCTTGCACTTGACATTCCGCATTGGTTGCTTGATATACGAGCTCAATGAGGTTGGAATAGGGTTGGAAGTCGGCAATCTTCTTGATGGGATGATTGAGTCCATTCAAGAAACGTGCCATTGTTTGCTCATCATCTTCCGTCACATTGGCTCAAATCATGGCTATCTCCATTTCCTTGTAGTATTCTTCAACACTCTTTGTTCCTTGCTTGAGGAGTTGTAGCTTCTTGAAGAGATCGCGGTTGTAGTAGGTTGGTACAAAGCGTGCTCGCATGACATCCTTTATTTGAGCCCAAGTGGTGATTGGTGGTTCAACTCTTGCTTGACGGCGTTCAACTACTTGTTCCCACCATATGAGCACATAATCTTGGAACTCAAGTGATGCCATAGCAATCTTCTTCTCTTCCTCATAGTTGTGCAAGCAGAAAATTTTGTCGACCTTCAATGCCCATGAGAGGTACTCTTCCGGATCATTGGTTCCATTGAACTTGGGCATTGTGAACTTGAGCTTGCCATAGCGTTGCTCTTCATTGTGTTGTTGGCGATGGTGATGGTGACGTCCTCTACGTGGAGGGTAGTCATCCTCATGTTGCTCTTGGCGCGGATGAAGTCCATAATCAACTTGCTCTTGTTGAACTTGAGGTTGAGGTGGAGCTTGACGAGCTTGTTGAGGACCTTGTGGAGCTTGATGTTGCACACGCGGTTGGTAGTTCCGCTCTTGGATTTCTTCTCGAAGGGCTTCCTCTTGATTGCGCCGCTCTCGATTGCGGTTGGCAATGGCTTAGCTAGAATCTTGAAGGGCACGTTGCGCCTCAAGAGCTTGCGCTTCACGTTGTTGTTGTTGAAGACGTTGAGCCTCGGCGACTTATTCCTCTTGGTGTAGACGTGCTCGTTCCTCTTCTTGGCGCCTTAGTCGTTGCCTTTCTTGTGCTTGAGCAAAAAACGACTTGGTTTGATTAAGGACAAGGGATTTGCTCGTCGACTTGTTCTTGTGAATGCTTGTCATGTAGCGGGTTCCGAGATGCATGCCGGTCTTCATGCGCAGATCGACGAAGAGTGTTCGATGACGGTGTACTTGTGTCGGAGAAGGTGTCGTCGGAGTGTCGACTTGAGCGGCTCCGTCTTGAAGATGAAGAAGTGGAAGGACGCTGGTTCCTCATGAAGGCGCGGATCTCATCCATTCTTGCATCATTCTCTTGCTTTTGAGCGTCGAATTTGTTGTTGAAGTAGTCCCTCATTGCTTGTTGCTCTTGGTGCAATGCCTTTTGAGCTCCAAATGGGTGGTTCTTGGTGACGAATGATGACATGTCGTCGTCGTTCTCGATGAGAGGTGGAGTGGTAGAAGAACTTGGCCTATCCATCATATCAAGCAAAATGTAAGTGGTAGAAGGAAAAGAACGTGTACCAAATGTACCTTGACCGAAGTTGAAGATGAATCAAGTTCACTCAAATGCGGACAATGAAATAGCACTGTTGGTACCAATTCTTGTCGGTTCTCACACCTACACACGTAAAAGCTTATGGTGGAGCTTGGTTAGGATGGTGGCAAAAAATTTGATGCAATAGCAAGTGAGCTTCAATAATGTTGGAAAAGATTCACAAATTTGCAAATGCAACAAGTAGACCAAGCAAGTATGGGTACAGGGAAACACACACGCAAATAGATAAATGGGATTGTGCAATCAAAAATTGAGCCAAAATGTGGAGACCACAAAATGCTCTTGTTGCACAATACTAGAGAGACGCTAGCACGATTGCAAAATAGGCGGATACGCAAATTTGTGCACAACCTACTAGGCAAAAATGCAACGATCTCTATCCCAAGTATTCTATATGTATGATATTTCGGTGCTATGATCCAAGATGATCGGATATGACAATCCTAATGTTGTATGATGCTATGGTTCTTTCTTATAAGCTCTTTGCTTATCTTTCCTCTTTGCTTAAAAGCTTGGGTGGCTCTTTCACTTTTGAGCTCTTTTCTCATGCAAAACTCACGAACCAAGGTAGCGATTGTGTATGCTATGACAACTTTGTGACACACAAGTTGATCTCAAGATATGCACCACTATTGTTTGGTATGTATGCTATGGAGTATGATCACTAATGTGCACAAGTCACGTTGCCTGCAATACTCAACGTCTAGTCTTGATGGGTAAGCTACGCAAAAGTAGGGACAATGTGGGTATCAATGCAATTGCAAGTTATGACAAAGATGTCGTCGAAGTTACCGTCCTTGGCGATGATGAGACGCTCGAGAAGTTGAGTCATGGTGGTGATGAAGTCAACCCGTACCTAGATAGCCGAAACACAAAAGGATACGGGAAACCACAACCCAAACTCTCAAAGACCAAAACGTGTGAAAATCGACATAGGAGGTAGCGGGGCAGATGTTGGTGTATGTTGGTTTCAATCTCTTTTCCATCCACCAAATCACTCGATTTCGACCTCACCATCTTCTTCTTCCCCGAATTCTCGCAGTTCATCTTCCCGACCCCGATTTTTGCACACGCTCCGGACGACCGGAAAAGGTCGGACGTCCGACGACGAAGTGCGGACAACCGTAAAAGCCCGGATGTCCGTGAAACCCTGACAAATCTGAAGATTGACAGTTCCACCACCTCCACCCCCCCACTTTCCACCACATCTTCCAAACCAAGATACACCAACATCTGCCCCGCTACCTCCTATGTCGATTTTGACACGTTTTGGTCTTTGAGAGTTTGGGTTGTGGTTTCCCGTATCCTTTTGTGTTTCGGCTATCTAGGTACGGTTTGACTTCATCACCACCACGACTCAACTTCTCGAGGGTCTCATCATCGCCAAGGATGGTAACTTCGACAACATCTTTGTCATAACTTGCAATTGCATTGATACCCACATTGTCCCTACTTTTGTGTAGCTTACCCATCGAGACTAGACGTTGAGTATTGCAGGCAACGTGACTTGTGCACATTAGTGATCATACTCCATAGCATACATACCATACAATAGTGGTGCATATCTTGAGATCAACTTGTGTGTCACAAAGTTGTCATAGCATACACAATTGCTACCTTGGTTCGTGAGTTTTGCATGAGAAAAGAGCTCAAAAGTGAAAGAGCCAACCAAGCTTGTAAGCAAAGAGGAAAGATAAGAAAAGAGCTTATAAGCAAGAACCATAGCATCATACAACATTAAGATTGTCATATCAGATCATCTTGGATCATAGCACCGAAATATCATACATATAGAATACTTGGGATAGAGATCGTTGCATTTTTGCCTAGTAGGTTGTGCACAAGTTTGCGTATCCGCCTATTTTGCAATCGTGCTAGCATCTCTCTAGTATTGTGCATCAAGAGCATTTTGTGGTCTCCACATTTTGGCTCAATTTTGGATTGCACAATCCCATTTATCTATTTACGTGTGTGTTTCCATGTACCCATACTTGCTTGGTCTATTTGTTGCATTTGTAAATTTGTGAATCTTTTCCAACATTATTGAAGCTCACTTACTATTGCATCAAATTTTTTGCCACCATCCTAACCAAGCTCCACCATAAGCTTTTACGTGTGTAGGTGTGAGAACCAACAAGAATTGGTACCAACAGTGCTATTTAATTGTCCGCATTTGAGTGAACTTGATTCATCTTCACCTTCGGTCAAGGTACATTTGGTACACGTTCTTTTCCTTCTACCACTTACATTTTGCTTGATATGATGGATAGGCCAAGTTCTTCTACCACTCCACCTCTCATCGAGAACGACGACAACATGTCATCATTCGTCACCAAGAACCACCTATTTGGAGCTCAAAAGGCATTGCACCAAGAGCAACAAGCAATGAGGGACTACTTCGACAACAAATTTGACGCTCAAAAGCAAGAGAATAATGCAAGAATGGATGAGATCTGCGCCTTGATGAGGAACCGGCGTCCTTCCACTTGTTCATCTTCAAGACGGAGCCGCTCAAGTCGACACTCTGACGACACCTTCTCCGACACAAGTACACCGTCATCAAACACTCGTCGTCGAGCTGCGCGTCAAGACCGGCATGCATCTCGGAACCCGCTACATGACAAGCATTCACGAGAACAAGTCGACGAGCAAATCCCTCGTCCTCAATCAAACCAAGTCGTTTTTGCTCAAGCTCAAGAAAGGCAACGACTAAGGCGCCAAGAAGAGGAACGAGCACGTCTACACCAAGAGGAACAAGACGCCGAGGCTCAACGTCTTCAACAACAACAACGTGAAGCGCAAGCTCTTGAGTCGCAATGTGCCCTTCAAGATTCGAGCCGAGCCATTGCCAACCGCAATCGAGAGCGGCGCAATCAAGAGGAAGCCCTTCGAGAAGAAATCCAAGAGAGGAACTACCAACCGCGTGTGCAACGTCAAGCTCCACAAGGTCCTCAACAAGCTCGTCAAGCTCCACCTCAACCTCAAGTTCAACAAGAGCAAGTTGATCATGGACTTCATCCGTGCGAAGAGCAACATGAGGATGACTACCCTCCACGTCAAGGACGTCACCATCACCATCGCCACCAACACAATGAAGAGCAACGCTATGGCAAGATCAAGTTAACAATGCCCAAGTTCAATGGAAGCAATGATCCGGAAGAGTACCTCTCATGGGCATTGAAGGTCGACAAAATTTTCCGCTTGCACAACTATGAGGAAGAGAAGAAGATCGCTATGGCATCACTTGAGTTCCAAGATTATGTGCTCATATGGTGGGAACAAGTACTTGAACGCCGTCAAGCAAGAGGTGAACCACCAATCACCACTTGGGCTCAAATAAAGGATGTCATGCGAGCACGCTTTGTACCAACCTACTACAACCATGATCTCTTCAAGAAGCTACAACTCCTCAAGCAAGGAACAAAGAGTGTTGAACAATACTACAAGGAAATGGAGATAGCCATGATTCGAGCCAATGTCACGGAAGATGATGAGCAAACAATGTCACGTTTCTTGAATGGACTCAATCATCCCATCAAGAAGATTGCCGACTTCCAACCCTATTCCAACCTCATTGAGCTCGTACATCAAGCAACCAAGGCGGAACGTCAAGTGCAAGATGACTTCATGTACGCCAAGTACTCATCCAAGACCTACGGTTTCTCCAACATCCAAGCTTCAACGACTCCTTCAACATCTACATCAACCAAACCTTCTCAAAGCAACGACGACAAGTCAAGTTACAAGAAAACTTCGGCAAGTTCAAGTCGTCTTCTTCGTACGACAAGCAAATTCAAGTCGCGTGCTTCATCATCTACTCCAACCGATGAGACCGTCAAAACCAGCTCCTTCAAGTGTTTCACTTGCAGCGGCCGAGGCCACAAGTCCTACCAATGCACGAACAAGCACACCATGATCGTCAACGACGACGATACATATGACTCAATGAGTGAGGAGGAGATGGAAGCCCTTGAGCAAGTGGCCATGCACCGGCGCGTGAACGAGGATGAAGATGATCAAGTCTTTTGTGATGAGGATTCGAGCCTCGCTCTCGTTGTCTCAAAAGTCTTGATACTTCAACATCAACAAGAAGAAGATCAACGATGCCACATCTTCCACACTAAGGCCGGCATCAATGGAAGGTCCGTCAAGGTCATCATCGATGGAGGTAGTTGCCACAACTTGGCAAGTGAAGAACTATGTTCCAAGCTTCAATTGGTCAAGAGGAAGCACCCGCGCCCCTACAAGGTTCAATGGCTAAGTGACTCCGGCACTATACGAGTCGAGCATACGGTCCAAGTGTCCTTCAAAATTGGTGCATATGAAGGCACTTTGGAGTGTGATGTGGGCCCAATGACCGTTTGCCACCTCCTTCTTGGTCGACCATGGAAATTCGACCGTGGTGTCATCCACAATGGGCGTACCAATCACTATAGCTTCAAAATGAAAGGAAAGGAATATGTGCTATGACCTATGTCTCCTAGTCAAGTGATAGCCGACAAGCAAGCCACCAATCATGGAAAGACGAGTGAACAAGTGACACACCCAAAAGTGAGTGAGAGCCACAAGCCAAATTTGAGCGCCTCTTTGCCTAGAGAGAAAAACCTCATCCTATTTTCCACAAAGAGTGAGATAAGAGAAGTGTGTGAGAACCCATCGAGTGTGATGCACTTCGTCCTTGTGTGCAAGGATGGAGAACCAAAAACTAACACATCTCATGAGCTACCTTTAGTGTTTCAATCTCTTTTGCAGGAATTCCAAGATGTCTTCCCCGATGAGCTACCTCCGGGTCTACCGCCTCTACGAGGCATTGAGCATCGAATCGACCTCATCCCCGGAGCACCACTTCCGAACAAAGCTCCATACCACGTCAATCCCGAAGAAACCAAGGTGATTCAACGGCAAGTACAACAACTCATCGACAACGGTCATGTACGTGAAAGCTTAAGCCCATGTGTCGTTCCCGTTATACTTGTGCCTAAACCCGATGGAAGTTTCCGCTTGTGTTCCGATTGTAGACCCATAAATGCCATTACTGTTTGATATAGGCATCCCATTCCTCGCTTAGATGATATGCTTGATGAACTTAGTGGAGCCAATTTTTTCTCAAAAATTGATCTTAAAGGTGGCTCTTATCAAATCCGCATTCAAGAAGGTGATGAATGGAAAAACGCTTTCAAAACAAAATTTGGCTTATATGAGTGGTTAGTGATGCCTATGGGTTTGTCGGAAGCACCCGGAACTTTCGTGCGTCTTATGCATCATGTGCTTAGACTGTACATTGGAGTCTTCGTTGTGGTTTACTTTGATGATATACTTGTGTTTAGCAAAACCATGAAAGAGCACATTAATCATGTTAAATCTATGTTGCAAACCCTCCGCAAGGAAAGCCTTTATGCGAATTTAAAGAAATGCACTTTTGGCGCTGACAAAGTGGTTTTCTTGGGTTTTGTTGTCTCTTCCAAGGGTGTCCATGTTGATGAAACTAAGATTGAGGCAATTAAAACTTGGCCTCAACCCACCAATTTGCAACAAGTGCGTAGTTTTCTTGGCTTTGCAGGATTTTATCGCCACTTTGTGAAAAACTTTAGCACAATTGCCGCTCCTTTACATGCTTTGAGTAAGAAGAATGCTCCTCTTGTTTGGGGATCTTTGCAATCCACCGCTTTTGATGAGCTCAAGTCTTTGCTTACTCATGCTCCGATTCTTGCTTTACCCAACTTTGAGAAAACTTTTGAGGTTCATTGTGATGCAAGTGGTACCGGAATTGGCGGAGTTTTGATGCAAGAAAAACGAGCCATTGCATATTTTAGTGAAAAACTATACGGTGCTCAACTTAATTATCCCATCTATGACAAAGAATCGTATGCTTTAGTGCGTGTGCTACATGTTTGGGAACATTACCTTAGACCTCATGAATTTGTCATCCATACCAATCACGAAATGCTTAAGTACTTAAAAGGTCAAACTAAGTTGAACAAGCGTCATGCCAAATGGAGTGAATTTATTGAGTCTTTCCCATATGTCATCAAGTACATTAAGGGTAAAGAAAATGTTGTTGCGGATGCACTTTCACGCATATGCACTCTTGTCACTCAACTTGAGTTGAATGTTATTGGTTTTGAGCACATAAAAGACTTGTATGAGCATGACCCTTCTTTTGCTACTCCTTATGCTAAGTGTTTGACACACACATCTTGGGAACAATACTACATAAAGGATGATTATCTTATGAGAGCTAACAAACTTTGCATTCTCGAGTCTTCTCTTTGTTTGTTACTTTTGTAAGAGGCTCACGGAGGCGGACTAATGGGACACTTTGGACGCGACAAGAGTTTCGCCACGCTCTCCAAGAACTACTTTTGGCCCAAGATGTTTCGTGATGTCTCACGCTTCACCAACCGTTGCTCTACATGTCATAAAGCTAAGTCAAAAGCTCAATCCCATGGTCTTTACATGCCCCTTCCTATTCCTTATCAACCTTGGGAAGACATTAGCATGGATTTTGTACTTGGTTTTCCTAGAACTCAAAATGGCAAGGATTCCGTCTTTGTCGTTGTGGACCGATTTTCTAAGATGGCACATTTCATTCCTTGCAACAAGATAGATGATGCTTCACATATTGCCAATCTCTTTTGTAGGGAAATCTTGCGACTTCATGGAGTACCAAAGACGATTGTCTCGGACCGCGACGTCAAGTTCTTGAGTTACTTTTGGAAGACCCTGTGCGCCAAGCTCGGAATCAATCTATTGTTCTCTTCGGCATACCATCCTCAAACCGACGGCCAAACGGAGGTGACGAACCGTACACTCTCCACTCTACTTCGTCTGTTGATCCAGAAGAACATCAAGGAGTGGGAGGCGTGTCTACCCGTCGCCGAGTACGCCTACAACCGTGCAAGACATTCCACGACCGGCAAGTCCCCTTTCGAGGTCTTCTACGGCTTCAACCCTTTGTCCCCATGGGACATTCTACCTCTTCCTCTACAAGAGCAAACCAACCTCGACGCAAGTGCCCGTGCAAGCTACATCAAGAAGATGCATGAAGATACAAGGCACACCATCGAGCGCCAAGTACAACGACCAACGACCAAGCTCAACATCAACAAGCAACCCATGGTATTCAAGATTGGTGATCTAGTGTGGCTTCATCTTCGCAAGGACCGCTTCCCCAACGAACGCAAGTCCAAGCTTCTACCTCGCGCCGATGGACCTTTCAAGGTTCTAGCACGATACAACGACAACGCCTACAAGATCGACCTACCACGAGGCAAGTACAATGTGAGCGACATCTTCAACGTCAAGGACCTCACGCCTTTCCATGGAGATA
>NC_041387.1:263200241-263276827 GCF_002162155.2 Triticum dicoccoides
AGATGATGCGGAGCATCCCTCGCTCATCCCCATGGACGTGCCTACATCTCCCGCAACACCACTTGGACCCATGACAAGAGCCCGAGCTAAGGCTATCGAAGATAAGGTGAACTCGCTCCTCTACGAACTCCCTCTTCCTACTCACGGGACATGGCTACTACCTCATTCGGAGACTCTATGTGTAATCCGGTACATGGAGGTGAGCCAAGGATCAACTACTTACAAGAGCCAAGACGGCGAGGACCCCAAGCATGTTGAAGAAGAAGAAGAAGAGATGCTGCTGAAGCTACAGGCATCGGACGACCGACCAAGCCCGGACGTCCGACGAGTCCTAGGCCACGGACGACCGATGCCCTCCGGACGTCCGACAGCTAGGCACCTGGTCCGAATCTACGGACGACTGAGACCACCGGACGTCCGGCCGATGCACGCCCGAACCGAATCTACGGACGACCGGCGATTTCCGAACGTCCGGACCGGCACGAAGCTCCGAACGACCGACCCCCTCCGGACGTCCGACGCGCCCACGACAGAGGTGATTCTACGGACGCCCGAGCCCGACCGGACGTCCGGACCGTCCCGAGCCTCCGGACGTCCGACGCCTTCCAGACGCCGACACCTGAGTGACCGCAGCCTCGGGATAGAGCCCTTGTATCCCTTCACTTTGACTTCCATTTGCACTAAGACTATAAATAGGACGCCCCCACCTCCTGGTATGGGTAGCATAGGTGTAGCTCATATTTTATGTGAGAGCCTTGCTCGTCCACTTGGCTACTTCTCCTCGGAGCTCAGCACCTCTTCGGAGAAGATCCCCCAAGTGGATTCAAGACCCCTTTCTAGGGAAGACCATCAAGACCTCCATACGGAGAAGAACTGTTCCTTTGTATCCTTACCTTGGTTGATTGTGGATCATTTGTCACTCTATGTTGTCGGTGATCTAGCACTCGTGTGATTGATTCTATGTCGGTTTAGTGATTCTCTCTCTCGTTTTCCCCGTGTTTCCCCTTTGTGCTTCCGTGTGTTCTTCGTGTTTCCATCCACTCCAAACATGAAAAATCGTCCACATAGGGTTCCAACCTACATCAAGTGTGTGAGAACCCTTCGAGTGTGATGCACTTTGTCCTTGTGTGCAAGGATGGGGAACCAAAAGCTAACACCTCTCACGAGCTACCTTTAGTGTTTCAATCTCTTTTGTAGGAATTTCAAGATGTTTTCCCCGATGAGCTACCTTCGGGTCTACCTCCTCTTTGAGGCATTGAGCATCGAATCAACCTCATCCCCGGAGCGCCACTTCCAAACAAAGCTCCATACCGTGTCAATCCCGAAGAAACTAAGGAGATTCAACGGCAAGTACAACAACTCATCGACAACGGTCATGTACGTGAAAGCTTAAGCCCTTGTGTTGTTCCCGTTATACTTGTGCCTAAGCCAGATGGAAGTTTCCGGTTGTGCTCCAATTGTAGACCTATAAATACTATTGCCGTTCGCTATAGGCATCCCATTCCTCGCTTACATGATATACTTGATGAACTTAGCGGAGCCAACTTTTTCTCAAAAATTGATCTTAAAAGTGGATATTACCAAATCCACATTCAAGAGGGTGATGAATGGAAAACTGCTTTCAAAACCAAATTTGGCTTATATGAGTGGTTAGTTATGCCTATGGGCTTACCGGAGGCTCCCGGTACTTTCGTGCGTCTTATGCATTATGTGCTTCGTCCTTATATTGGAGTCTTTGTTGTGGTTTACTTCGATGATATTCTTGTGTTTAGCAAAACCATGAAAGAGCATCTTAACCATGAGGGCTGTTTTGCAAACCCTTCGCAAGGAACGTCTTTATGCCAACATGAAAAAGTGCACATTTGGTGTTGACAAAGTGGTTTTCTTGTCTCTTCCAAGGGTGTTCATGGCGATGAATCTAAAATTGAAGCAATAAAAACTTGGCCCCAACCCACCAATTTGCAACAAGTACGTAGTTTTCTTGGTCTTGCGGGTTTTTATCATCACTTTTTGAAAGACTTTAGCACAATCGCCGCTCCTTTGCATGCCTTGAGTAAGAAGAATACTCCTTTTGTTTGGTGATCTTGCAATCCACTGCTTTTGATACTCATGCTCCGATTATTGCTTTGCCCAATTTTGACAAATTTTTGAGGTTCATTGTGATGCAAGTGGTACTAGAATTGGCGGAGTTTTGATGCAAGAAAAACAAGCCATTGCATATTTTAGTGAAAAACTCTCCGGTGCTCAACTTAACTATCCCATATATGACAAAGAATTGTATGCTTTAGTGCGTGTGCTACATGTTTGGGAACATTATCTTAGACCTCATGAGTTTGTCATACATACCGATCATGAAACGCTTAAATACTTAAAAGGTCTAAGTTAAACAAGCGTCATGCCAAATGGAGTGAATTTATTGAATCTTTCCCATATGTGATCCAGTACATTAAGGCTAAGGAAAATGTAGTGGCGGATGCACTTTCCCGCATATGCGCGCTTGTCACTAAACTTGAGTTGAATGTTATTGGTTTTGAGCACATCAAAGACTTGTACGCTAATGATCCATCTTTTGCTATTCCTTATGCTAAGTGTTTGAGCATACTTCTTGGGAACAATATTATATCAAGGATGCTTATCTTATGAAAGCTAACAAACTATGCATTCCCGAGTCTTCTCTTCGTTTGCTACTTTTGCAAGAGGCTCATGGAGGCGGACTCATGGGACATTTTGGATGAGATAAGACATTCGCCACGCTCTCCAAGAATTACTTTTGGCCCAAGATGTTTCGAGACGTCTCACGCTTCACCACCCGATGCTCTACATGTCGCAAAGCTAAGTCTAAAGCTCAATCTCATGGTATTTATATGCCTCATCATATTCCTTATCAACCTTGGGAAGACATTAGCATGGATTTTGTACTTGGTTTGCCTAGAACTCAAAATGGAAAGGAATCAGTGTTTGTTGTTGTGGACCGATTTTCTAAGATGGCACATTTCATTCCTTGCAACAAGATAGACGATGCTTCACACATTGAAAATCTCTTTTGTAGGGAAATCTTGTGCCTCCATGGAGTTCCAAAGACAATCGTCTTCGACCGTGACATCAAGTTCTTGAGTTACTTTTGGAAGACGCTATGCGCTATGCTCGGAATCAAGCTCTTGTTCTCATCTGCATACCATCCTCAAACCGACGTCCAAACGGAGGTAACGAACCGGACGCTCTCTACTCTACTTCATGTGTTGATCAAGAAGAACATCAAGGAGTGGGAGGCGTGTCTACCGATCGCCGAGTACGCCTACAACCGTGCAAGACATTTGACTACCGGCAAGTCCCCCTTTGAGGTCGTCTACGGCTTGAACCCGTCGTCCCCATTGGATATTCTACCTCTTCCTCTACAAGAACGCACCAACATGGATGCGAGTGCCCGAGCAAGCTACATCAAGAATATGCATGAGGATACAAGGAACACCATCGAGCGGTAAGTACAACGACTAGGGACCAAGCTCAACGTCAACAAGCAACCCATGATCTTCAACATAGGCGATCTCGTGTGGCTACACCTTCGCAAGGACCGCTTCCCCTACGAATGCAAGTCCAAACTTCTCCCTCGAGCTGATGGAACCTTCAAGGTGCTAGCACGCTACAACAACAACGCTTACAAGATCGACCTACCAAGCGACAAGTACAACGTGAGCGACATCTTCAACATCAAAGACCTCTTGCCTTACCATGGTGATGAAGATTTCGATCCGAGGTCGGATCTTTCCCAAGGGGGGGGGGAGATGATGCGGAGCATCCCACGATCATCCCCATGGACGCATCTACATCCCCTACAACACCACTTGGACCTATGACACGAGCACATGCAAGAGCTCTTGAAACCGAGGTGACATCACTCCACTCACAAGTCCCTTTCGATTCACATGAGACATGGTTACTACCTCAAACGGAAACGCTATGCTTACTCAGGTACCAAGGAGTTAACCATGGAGAAGCTAGGAAGCAAGGAGAACCGGAAGCGGAAGACATGCGTGAAGACGGAGAGGAAAAGCGCCAAGTCCCAGACTGGCCGGATGATCCGTACAGCGGCCCGGATGATCCGGACAGAGCCCGGACAATCCGGATCCCGGTCCGGACGATCCGGCTAATGTGCACCGAAGGCACCCGAAGGTCTCACCTGAAGCCGGATCATCCGGACGGTGTCCCGGATCATCCCGACCGTGCCCGGACATCCGGACCCCCAGCCGGACATCCGGCCCTGTACCGCTACCAGCCGCGCCTCCAGCCCCTCCGGGCCTCCACCCGGATCATCCGGACAAGCCCGGATCATCCGGCTCCACCCCCGGATCATCCGGCCAGCGCCTGCGCGCGCGTGTTGGGCTGAGCCCATGTACCCCTTCGCCCCTCTAGCCTATATATAGGACTCCTCCTCCTCACTTCGAGACTGAACATTGTGATAGGTCATTTAGAGATAGATCTCTGCTCATCCGTACCGGATCTACTCCACGTGAGGGACCGTGCCTCCTCGGAGAAGATCCTTTCGGATTCAAGGCCTCCATCCGGAGAAGACAATCAAGACCTCCTCACGGATAAGAACGGTTACTCGTGTATCGTCCGTTGTTGACTTCGTATCTCGTGCTACTCGTGCTTTGATGATCTAGACCTCGTGTGATCGATCTCTTGTCGGTTGAGTGTTTCTCTCATTCTCCCCGTGATTTCCTCGTGTTCTTCCGTGCGTTCTTCGTGTTTCCTCGTAGGATCCCCTCCAAACGTGAAAGATCGGCCCCTAGGGTTCGGCCCTACATCATTTAGCCGCTACGATCTCGTGGTAGATCAACTCTTGTAATACTCATATCATCAAGATCAATCAAGCAGGAAGTAGGGTATTACCTCCATAGAGAGGGCCCGAACCTAGGTAAACATTGTGTCCCCCACCTCCTGTTACCATTAGCCTTAGACACACATTTCGGGACCACCTACCTGAGATCCACCGGCTTTGACACCGACAGTGATCCCGTTCATCAAATGACAACACATGTCTATGGTTAGGAAACATAACCATCTTTGAATAACGAGCTAGTCAAGTAGAGGCATACTAGGGACCACAGGTTTTGTCTATGTATTTACACATGTAATAAGCTTCCAGTTAATACAATTCTAGCATGAATAATAAACATTTATCATGAATTAAGGAAATAAATAATAACTTTATTATTGCCTCTAGGGAATATTTCCTTTAGTCTCCCACTTGCACTAGAGTCAATAATCTAGATTACATAGCAATGATTCTAAGACCCATGGAGCTTTGGTGCTGATCATGTTTTGCTCGTGGAAGAGGTGATGAGGACATCAATACCATTGTTCCACCCACAGCCCCTACTGCTACATATACTGGACGAATTACTAGAGCTCGCACACGCCAATTAAATTATCAGCTACTTTCGTTTCTTGGTAATGATTCTAATGTTCATGAGAATATGATGCTGCCTACATTGGATACATTTGTTTTGCTTAAAAATGAAGGGCCTAGCTTGGAGAAGGATGAACATTGGAGCAAGAACAAGCATGGAGATCATGTCATGCGCAAGGGGAACAAGAACGAAGTTACAAGTGATAATTTCAGGACTTTGAAGCCACCATAATGAGTGCATGAAGCCTTGGACGAAATATACAAGATGCCACTTCATAAATTTCGTCCAGAGGCTATTCTAGGTGCTGCGTCACCTTATTATTGGGCCAGGCCCATGTAATTTCGAAATACATAAGTATAGGCTATTTTTAGAGTCCATATGTGTGGGGAAACAAGAGATATGGTTAGTTTCGGACCCCTCTACCAAGGGCCACGAAATTCACCCCCTCTTCCTCCATATATACAGCCCTTAGGGCACTGTTTAGACTTTGGGTTTTGTTTAGATTAAAAGTTCGCCATAGCTGCAACTTCGTGTACTTCATTTGTGTTCAACAACCAGACAAAGGCGTCATAGAACCCCACCTTGATCAATAAAGCTTTCCTCTTATATTCGCAATATCCAGATTGCAATCTTAGTTTCTTGCTTGTTCTTCGTTTGCCTGCAGGAAACAGACCTTCATGGTCAGGTTGATCGTGCTCCTGCATGGTCAATAACCTCTCGGAGTTGGTTTAGCGATTGCTAAGGTGCGACGTCCTCGCACGTTCGTAGTCGGATCGTCAAAGTCGACTTCCACCAAAGCGATATCCATCATCTCATCGAAAGACGGGACACCTCTGCCTCTATCAAGTGGTAGCAGATTTCCAGGTTGCTCGGTGAGATTTTACAGTTTTTCGTAGTTTAGATCGAGTTGGTTCTTCATACCTACAGTCCACGAAAAAGCCACAAAAAAATTAGGGTTAGTTCATCATATCCGAACCAATCTGAGCCTTTGCATAATCTTTTTAGGGTTTTGCTTTGTTGAATTTGCGATTGCATCGTCGTGTCTAGTTGCTGGTCTTAGCGTCTAGTCCTTTAGAGTTTCGAGTTCTATCAAAGTTTGTCACGCCGCCGCCGCACCATCTTCATCGTTGTTGCCATATACCACCACCCCTGCCATATCCCACCAATGCTGCCTTATACCACCACCGCTGCCATATACCACCACCGCTGCCATATCCCACCAATGCTGCCATATACCACCTATCCTTATCCATATACCACCACCGCTATCATGTACCACCACCGCTGCCATATCCTACCACCATATATCCACCACCAATCCGAGTTCTTTTCGTAGTAGGTTTGTTTCTGAGATCCATCTAATTTCCGTTTCGTGTTTCCTTGCCTGAGTAGGTTTCGAAAAAAAAGAGTCTGGAGACCCCCGGGCAGTTTTTAGGCCAAAATTTCGGCGACCGAAAATATTTTTTCCCTATCCTATTTTTAGGTCCCCAGGATTGTTTTGAAACATTCGCCATCATAGTGATTTTTTGTCGCACTTTTTCGTCGTCGCTGCCCTGATTTCCGAAAAATTGTCAAAAAAATTTGTGCCCATCTTGTCAGTTTGACCTGGGAAGAGTGTTGAGACACTCGCCATTATAGTGATTTTTCGCAAAAAGAAAAAGAAAATCAGCGCAAAAATAATAACAAAAAAGAGCGATTTTTTTTCCAGAGTGTGCTTTTCCCTTGTTTAAGTGCAGCGCCGTGATTTTGTTAGTGTTCTAGGCTGATGAGGACATGACTACATTGGATATGACCAAATATATTTCATACATGTATATTTGTGAGGTGATTTATAATGCAAACTATGCAATAATTTATTTATGTCATCCAGGACAAAAATACTTCACAAACTTTTTTGTCATGTCTAATTGCAGGTGTATGGGACATTTGTACAATACACATATGAAGATAAGGGAGAAAGAGATGTTTACTTGCTGTTCAAAAAGTTCTCTCACGTTACTTTTGGCTCAAGAGAAGATAGAGTCCAAGTCTCTCACATTCTGGACTCAGATTCGGACTGCACAGACACACCTGATTCAAAACGCCAAGAACTCTTTCATCCGGACTCCGAATTGGGTGATTCTTTTTTTGATGGAAAGTAGATTTCATGCTCTTTTCAACCCAATTGGAATCACCTTAAAATGCGTCTGGAGCGTTGAGTTATAGATGAAACAATCTGACGCTGCAGCAGAATCCGAGTCAAACTACAAGTCCAAAGGTGTTACGTCACCTCCACTTGGGCCCATGAGCCTTGTACGACCTAGGGTTCGTTTTAGGCTGCCTTGGGACGTTCTCCCACCTCTTTGGCCGCCACCCCTTGCTCCTATATAAGTAGATCCATCTAGTAGCTTTTTCCTTGGGATTTGTTTAGTTAAAAGTTAGCCATTGCAACTTCGTGTACTTCGTTTGTGTCCAATGACCAGACCAAGACCGCTTACGGATCCCCGCCTTTATCAATACTTCATATATACTCGCAATATTCAGATTGCTTTTATCATATTCTTGCTTGTTCTTCGATTGCTTGCAGGAATAGACCTTTGTGGTCAGGTTGATTGTGCTCCGGCGTGGTCAATAACCTCTCAGAGTTGGTTTAGTGATTGGTAAGGCGCAACATCGTGCACGTTTGTAGTCGGATCGTCAAAGTCATCTTCACTAAATCGATAGTTATTATCTCATCGAAAGATCGGGACACCTCCACCTCTATCAAGTGGTATCAGTTTTCAGGTTACTCGGTGAGATTTTCCAGTTATCCCTAGATTCGATTTATTTTCTTACCTATTGTGCAAGAAAAAGCCACACAAAAAAAGTTAGATCTATTCATCCTTTGTCCTAGCCAGTCCAAGCCTTTGCAATTTTCTTTTCATTGTTTGCATTATTGAATTATCGGTTGCATCGTCGTGTCGAGTTGCTGGTCTTAGTGTCTAGTTCCTTTAGAGTTTCGAGTTCTGTTCACATTAGTCACGCCGCCGCTGCATCATTATCTCTTCCGCTGTCCACCATCCCATCCATCAATTTCCACCACGTGCTATGCACTGTTCATTGTCATAATCATAGTTGAGGTCATTCACATCTTGGCCTGATCCAATCTGCATCTTATCTAGTTTGTCTTGGAAAGAGGGAAAAAAAGATAGAGAAAAAAAAGGAAAGAAGAAAAAGAAAAGGAGAGAAGAAAAAGAAAAAAAATGTGAGAAAAAAAAGAGAAAAAAATTTCAGATCTATGTAGAATCAATCCCGTACCTGAATTCGGATTGAAATCTATTTTGTGCACCGTTCAGTAAAACAGGCATAACTTTCTCATACGAAGTCCGTTTTGGCTCCGCGAGTACTCAAATGAAAGCTAGCGACGAGCCGCATCTAAATAGTTGCAAAAGCTTGTTCAATATTTGGCACCTCGAAACCAGCTTCTAAATATGTCTTTTTGCCCTCCGAAGTTCGTGCATACAGTTTGTTCCAGTTTTTCAGGCCAGTTTTAGAATTCTTTTACTCCTCATACCAATTCGGAATTGAGTGATTCTTTTTGCATTTGAAAGCTTGAGTTAGTAGCATTCTTTGAAAAAAACTTATCAGAAAATTGGCTCAAACTTTTCAAGAGGAAAGTTGGAGAAAGAGTTGTTGTATATCCTGCTTGGCAGTTGATTTTCATCATTATCTTTACTATCGTTGTGATCTTCACTTATATCTTGATGTACAGAGCTACTTAGTATCCTTCATTGATGCTAGTTGTGCTACGCCGTGACCTCATTAGTGTTCTAGGCTCGCGTCTCTAGTCTGGTCTAACTTAGGACCAGCACAGTACCATCGTTGAGCGTTTATTCAACATTGCATCTTTGAATTGATTATTGCTAATCCTTTGCTACCATATATAGCCAACCCAGCTCCACATATTTCTACACCGTGTATACGTACGTTCCCCTGGCAATCACTTTACACAATCTTCAAAGTTACTTGACACCGCTGGTTGCCTGTCACCACCTGCCGCATGGTAAGAACTTGTAAGATATTGATATTTGCTTTACTGTGAGCACTTTACAACCACATCCTAGTAGTGCATAGGAACATTATTCTCGAATTTTGTTTCTTGTTTCTACTAATCATGACAGGTTATGGAGATAGAATTTCTTGGACGACATACACATTTTCACAATCACGAGAGTTGGGACAACACACACAAGCACATGGTCAGGTTATCTCTTTACCGTCATTTGAGGGTAGATTTAATCTTGCTATTTATCTAGCTTGGGAGCTTGAAGTAGAAAAAGTTTTTCGTCACCATGACTTTTCTGAACTTGAGAGAGTACGAGCTGCCACTAGAGCATTTACTGGTTTTGCTTCTATTTGGTGGAGTGTGCATTGTAAGAAAAACATTGATAACCAACCCACAACTTGGAAACATTTGAAAGATGTAATGACACAACAATTTTTCCCTCCTTACTATCGTCGTGAATTGCTTCGCTAATTTGAACAATTTAAACAAGGCAACAACACTGTGCATGCTTACTACCAAGAGTTCAAATCTTATATGCATCATTGTGACATAGAAGAATCTGAGGATGATACAATGAATAGATTTTTTTGGTTGTTTGAACCATGATATTTAGGCAAGATTTCAGTATATTCCTCGTTGCATTACTGGTATGTATGTTCGTGCTTGTACCTTTGAGAGACAGTTACATTAGGATGCATTGGGTGACTACAACAACTACTATTCCAGTTCATGCTCACCACCGTCGGTTGGTTCCTCCACCGTTCCACCTACTAGAGCAGCCCCACCTCAGATTGTGAGTGCGACATCATCTCAAGAGTATGGTGCATTGTCTACGTCTGTACATACATCAGCTATGTCTTTGCGACAAGGTAACAGTAAAGGTATTGATGATATAACTTCACATGAGAATGATGCATCCCTAGTTAACTTGAATGCATCATGTGTTGAGTTACCTGGTGATTTGAGCACAACACCTATTTTAGAGAATCTTGATACTGTCATGAATGCGTCATGTGATGAAACAACTGAAATACCAATAATTTTGAGTGCACCCATTGAATTAACTATTGATGCAAAAGAATCAATGTTTAATCATTTTGATATGACCTCTAGTCTTGGTGATGATTCTGTGTTGAATGACTTATTGCATGTTTTCTTATTTAAGCATATTGTAGCATGTAAATTTGATGCAAGTAAGGTTTATTCACCAATGTTGGGATGGTTTGATGATGAATATTGTCAATCTTTTGATATGAATAAGAGCTTCACTTATATGTGCAAACTGAGTTGCAATATTTTCATGCCTTATACTTATGATAATATTTTGGCTTTATATTTTATGATCTATGAAACTTACTCATGTATACATGTGTCATATGTGCAAAAAATAAGGGAAGTAAAAATGGATGACATATACATATACAACATGTACACCTTGTCTCTTTTGTTAGCTACATTTCAGATTAAACAACACCAAGGACGGCTTTGTTTTCAAGAAGGGGAGGATGATGAGGACGTGACTACCTTGGATATGACCAAATATATTGCATATATGTATATTTGTGAGGTGATTTCTAATGCAAATTATGCAATAATTTATTTATGTCATCCAGGACAAAAATACTTCACAAACTTTTGTGCCATGTCTAATTGCAGGTGTATGGGACATTTGTACAATACACATATGAAGATAAGGGAGAAAGAGATATTTACTTGCTGTTCAAAAAGTTCTCTCACGTCACTTTTGGCTCAAGAGAAGATAGAGTCCAAGTCTCTCATGTTCTGGACTCGGATTCGGACTGCACAGACACACCTAATTCAAAACGCCAAGAACTCTTTCATCCGGACTCCGAATTGAGTGATTCTTTTTTTGTTGGAAAGTAGATTCCATGCTCTTTCCAACTCAATTGGAATCATCTTAAAATCCGTCCGGAGCGTTGAGTTATGGACGAAACAATCTAACGCTGCAGTAGAATCCGAGTCAAACTACAAGTCCAAAGGTGTTACGTCACCTCCACTTGGGCCCATGAGCCTTTTACGATATAGGGTTGGTTTTAGGCTGCCTTGGGACGTTCTCCCACCTCCTTGGCCGCCACCCCTGTCTCCTATATAAGTAGATCCATCTAGTAGCTTTTTCCTTGGGATTTGTTTAGTTAAAAGTTGCCATTCCAACTTCGTGTACTTCGTTTGTGTGCAACGATCAATACTTCATATATACTCACAATATTCAGATTGCTTTTATCATATTCTTGCTTGTTCTTTGGTTGCTTGCAGGAATAGACCTTCGTGGTCAGGTTGATTGTGCTCTGGCATGGTCAATAACCTCTCAGAGTTGGTTTAGCGATTGCTAAGGTGCAACGTCGTGCACGTTTGTAGTCGGATTGTCAAACTCATCTGCACGAAATCGATAGTTATCATCTCATCGAAAGATCAGGACACCTCCGCCTCTATCATAGGCTCGCGTCTCTAGCACGGTCTAGCCTAGGACCAGCACAGTACAATCGTTGAGCGTTTATTCAACTTTGCATCTCTGAATTGATTATTGCTAATCTTGTTTGCTACCATATTATAAGCCTTACCAGTTCCACATACATCTACGTTGGGTGTTCGACTCTCCCTGGTAATCGCTCTCTCCAAGCTTTGAGAGTTCGACTACAATGGTTGCCGATCACCGCCTGCTGCTGGGTAAGAACTGGTAAGAATTTGAGATTCGCTTGACGGATTTGTGACACCCCACCACTACCATATTCCAGTAGTCTGTAGGATCATATTCTTGTCTATTTCTATTGCTGCTAACTATGGCAGGAACACAAGTCGACGAGATTGACTAGGAGAACATGACAAACAAGGAGCTTCATGATAAGTTTCATCAAATGTTGGGTCAACAGGTGGAAGACGTGATGGCCAGCTTTGGAAAGGCAATGGAGAAGATGGATGACATTGAGAAGTCAATTGACACCAAGTTGGACGCCAAGTTTGATGAATTACTCAAACGTCTCCCACAACCAGCTCTACGCCGCAATACAGTAGGGCGAGCACAGCGTGTTCCTATTGAGACAGGACAAAATTCTGGTGCCGCTGCTACTACTGTTGTTGCTTCTATAGCTCCTGCTGTTACTGCAGAGGTGGAGTACTATTACGAGGATGAGGTTGATCAAAATCAGAACTACGTGCAGCCCTCGCAACGGTAGGCCTGCACCGCCACCTCAGGTACAAGATAATGACCATATTCCGAAACTGAAATTGAATGTTCCTGATCTATATCTTACTTGGGAGTTAGAAACTGAACAACGTTTTGCATGTTTACAATATCCCGAGGAGAGACGGGTTGCTGCTGCTGTTTGTGCTTTCACTAGTTTTGCATGTGTATGGTGGTCTGAACATTGTAGATTATATCCTATTCCAACTACTTGGGCTGCTTTGAAAACTGCTATGCGTACTCGTTGGGTTCCATGATATTATCAACGTGAATTGCTTCAAAAATTGCAGCATTTAAGACAAGGAAAAAATTCTGTAGAAGAATATTATCAGGAATTACAAACTGGCATGATTAGATGTGGTATTTTTGAGGAGAATGAAGCTATGCTTTCACGTTTTACGGGTGGACTAAATAGAGAGATTCGGACCATTCTAGAGTATAAGGAGTATACTAATATCACTCGTTTATTCCATCTTGCTTGTAAAGCTGAACGTGAAGTGCAGGATCGACAAGCATTGGCGCGAACTAACTTTTCTGCAGGTCGACTTTCATTATGGACACCGCGTGCATCCTCTACTTCCACTGCACCAGCACCTCCATCAGCTGCTACCTCCAGCCGTGATACAAGAAAGCAGGCACAACCACCACTATCTGCCAAGAGCGCACCTGTCGGGCCTGCACAGAGCTCTTCTTCGTCCATGGCATCAACATGGCACACAAGTAATATTATTTGTCATCGTTGTAAGGGAAGAGGACATTATGCGCGAGAATGCAAATCTCATCGTGTGATGATTGCTACCGAGGATGGTGGGTATGAGTCCGCTAGTGACTATGATGAGGAGACTTTGGCTCTTATTACACGTGAAGAACATGGTGGAGATGATTCTGATCATGAGACGCAATACATGGCTCCTGAAGACGCTGACAGGTACGAATGTTTAGTTGCTCAACGTGTTTTGAGTGTGCAGGTCATACAAGTTGAGCACAATCAGAGGCACAATTTGTTCCATACCAAGGGAGTTGTGAAGGAATGTTCTATGCGCGTCATCATAGACGGAGGGAGCTGCAACAACTTGGCTAGCATGGCGATGGTGGAGAAGCTTTCTCTCACCACAAGACCACATCCACATCCTTACTACATCCAATGGTTCAACAACAGCGGCAATGTTAAGGTAACACGTACTGTTCGTGTGCATTTTAGTATCTCTACATATGCTGATTATGTTGATTGTGATGTGGTACCTATGCCAGCATGTTCCTTATTACTTGGTAGACCATGGCAATTTGATAAAAAATTCTGTACACCATGGTAGAAACAATCAGTATACTCTTGTTCATATGGATGAAAATATTACTTTGCTTCCTATGACTCCTGATTCCATTGTGAAAGATGATATTAATAGAGCTAAGAAAGCAAAACAGGAGCAAAATAAGAGTGAAAATCAGATTGTGGCAAAAGAATTTGAGCAACAAATGAAGCCTAATAATAAACCATCTAGTGTTGCTTCTGAAATTAAATTGAAAAGTGCATGTTTATTTTGCCACCAAATTTGATATTGATGAGCTAGATTTCAGCAAATCTGTTTGCTATGCTTTTGTGTGCAAAGAGGCATTATTTTCATTTGAGGACGTGCCTTCCTCTTTGCCTCCTTCTGTCACTAACATTTTGCAGGAGTTCGCTGACGTCTTTCCACAAGACGTTCCATCGGGATTACCGCCTATTCGAGGGATTGAGCATCCGATTGACTTAATTCTCGGTGCTTCACTGCCAAACCATGCGCCATATCGTACCAATCCAGAGGAGACGAAGGAGATTATGCGTCAAGTACAAGAGCTTCTCGAAAAAGGTTATATACGCGAATCCCTTAGTCCTTGTGTTGATTGTAGAGTCATTAATAATATTACTATTCATTATCGTCATCCTATTCCTAGGCTAGATGATATGCTTGATGAATTGAGTGGCTCTACAAATTCTCCAAATTTGATTTGCGTAGTGGATACCATCAAATTCGTATGAAATTGGGGGATGAATGGAAAACAGCATTTAAAACTAAGTTTGGATTATATGAGTGGTTAGTCATGCCTTTTGGGTTAACTAATGCACCTAGTACTTTCATGAGATTAATGAACGAAGTTTTATGTGCTTTCATTGGACGATTTGTGGTAGTTTACTTTGATGAAATATTGATTTATAGCAAATCTTTGGAGGAACATTTGGAACATTTACGTGCTGTTTTTATTGCTCTACATGATGCACGTTTGTTTGGTAACCTTGGGAAGTGCACCTTTTGCACCGATCGAGTGTCTTTTCTTGGCTATGTTGTTACTCCACAGGGAATTGAAGTTTATAAAGCCAAGATTGAAGCTATTGAGAGTTGGCCGCAACCCAAAATGGTCACACAAGTGAGGAGTTTTCTTGGCCTCGCTGGATTCTATAGGCATTTTGTGAGAGATTTCAACACCATTGCTGCACCTCTCAATGAGCTTACAAAGAAGGATCTACCTTTTGTTTGGAGTACCGCACAGGAAGAAGCCTTCACGGTGTTGAAAGATAAGTTGACACATGCTCCTTTACTCCAACTTCCTGATTTTAATAAGACTTTTGAGCTTGAATGTGATGCTAGTGGAATTGGATTAGGAGGTGTGTTATTACAAGATGGCAAACCTGTTGCATACTTTTCTGAAAAATTAGTGGGCCTAACCTGAATTATTCTACTTATGATAAAGAATTATATGCTCTTGTTCGGACTTTAGAGACATGGCAACATTATTTATGGCCCCCTCCATGGCAACATCATGAATCTTTGAAACATATTAAATGTCAAGCTAAACTGAATCGTAGACATGCTAAATGGGTTGAATTCATTGAGACTTTCCCTTATGTTATTAAACACAAGAAGGGCAAAGAAAATGTTATTGCTGATGCATTGTCTCGTCGCTATACTATGCTTTCACAACTTGACTTCAAAATATTTGGTTTGGAGACCATAAAAGATCATTATGTGCATGATGCTCATTTTAAAGATGTATTGCAGAATTGTAAAGAAGGGAGAACATGGAAGAAGTTCATTGTTAATGACGGATTTGTGTTTCGTGCTAACAAGCTATGCATTCCAGCTAGCTCTATTCGTATTTTGTTGTTGCAGGAGGCGCATGGAGGGGGATTAATGGGACACTTTGGCGTGAAGAAGACGGAGGACGTACTTGCTACACATTTCTTTTGGCCAAAGATGAGATGGGATGTTGAGCGTTTTATTGCTCGCTGCACTACATGTCAAAAAGCTAAGTCACGACTCAATCCTCATGGTTTATATATGCCTTTGCCTGTACCTAGTGTTCCTTGGGAGGATATATCTATGGACTTTGTTTTAGGTTTACCACGAACAAAGAAGGGGAGGGATAGTATATTTGTTGTCGTGGATAGATTCTCGAAAATGGCACACTTTATACCATGTCATAAAAGCGATGATGCTGTTAATGTTGCTGATTTGTTCTTTCGTGAAATTATTCGCTTGCATGGTGTGCCCAATACTATTGTTTCAGATCATGATACTAAATTTCTTAGCCACTTTTGGAGATGTTTATGGGCTAAATTAGGGACTAAACTGCTTTTTAGTACTACTTGTCACCCCCAAACTGATGGACAAACTGAAGTAGTCAAAAGAACATTGTCTACTATGCTTAGGGCTGTTTTGAAGAATAATAAGAAAGTATGGGAAGAATGCTTGCCTCATATTGAATTTGCTTATAATCGTTCATTGCCTTCTACTACTAAGATGTGCCCTTTTGAAATTGTGCATGGTTTCCTACCTCGTGCACCTGTTGATTTGTTGCCTCTTCCATCTTCGGAGAAGGTTAATTTTGATGCTAAACAACATGCTGAATTGATTTTAGAATGCATGAGTTAACTAAGGAAAACATTGAGCGTATGAATGCTAAATATAAACTTGTTGGAGATAAGGGTAGAAAACATCTTGTGTTTGCACCGAGAGATGTTGTTTAGTTACATCTGCGTAAGGATAGATTTCCTGATTTGCGCAAATCAAAGTTAATGCCACGTGTTGATGGTCCTTTTAAGGTGTTGGAGAAAATAAATGATAATGCATATAAACTTGAGCTGCCTGCAGATTTTGGGGTTGGTCCCACTTTTTACGTTGCAGATTAGAAGCCTTATTTGGGTGAGGAAGATGAGCTTCCATCGAGGACGACTTCATTTCAAGAAGGGGAGGATGATGAGGACATCAATACCATCGTTACACCCACAGCCCCTACTGCTACATATACTGGACCAATTACTAGAGCTCGCGCACCCTAATTAAATTATCAGGTACTTTCGTTTCTTGGTAATGATTCTAATGTTCATGAGAATATGATGCTGCCTAAATTGGATACATTTGTTTTGCTTACAAATGAAGGGCCTAGCTTGGAGAAGGATGAACATTGGAGCAAGAACAAGCATGGAGATGATGGCATGCGCAAGGGGAACAAGAACGGAGTTACAAGTGATAATTTCAGGACTTTGAAGCCACCATAATGAGTGCATGAAGCCTTGGACGAAATATACAAGATGCCATTTCATAAATTTCGTCCAGAGGCTATTCTAGGTGCCGCGTCACCTTATTATTGGGCCAGGCCCATGTAATTTCGAAATACATAAGTATAGGCTATTTTTAGAGTCCCTATGTGTGGGGAAACAAGAGATAGGGTTAGTTTCGGACCCCTCTACCAAGGGCCACGAAATTCACCCCTCTTCCTCCATATATATAGCCCTTAGGGCACCGTTTAGACATTGGGTTTTGTTTAGATTAAAAGTTCGCCATAGCTGCAACTTCGCGTATTTTGTTTGTATTCAACGACCAGACAAAGGCGTCATAGAACCCCACCTTGATCAATAAAGCTTTCCTCTTATATTTGCAATATCCAGATTGCAATCTTAGTTTCTTGCTTGTTCTTTGTTTGCCTGCAGGAAACAGACCTTCGTGGTCAGGTTGATCTTGCTCCCGCGTGGGCAATAACCTCTCGGAGTTGGTTTAGCGATTGCTAAGGCGCGACGTCCTCGCACGTTCGTAGTCGGATCGTCAAAGTTGACTTCCACCAAAGCGATATCCATCATCTCATTGAAAGACGGGACACCTTTGCCTCTATCAAGAGGCTTAGTCAACGGGTCTGCAACATTCAGATCCGTGTGTATATTGCAAATCTCTATGTCCCCTTCCGACACTTGATGACGGATGGAATTGAAGCGTCTCTTGATGTGCTTGGTTCTCTTGTGAAATCTGGATTCCTTCGCCAAGGCAATTGCACCAGTATTGTCACAAAAGATTTTCATTGGAACCGATGTACTAGGTATGACACCTAGATCGGATATGAACTCCTTCATCCAAACTCCTTCATTTGCTGCTTCCGAAGCAGCAATGTACTCCGCTTCACACGCAGATCCCGCCATGACGCTCTGCTTGGAACTGCACCAAGTGATAGCTCCTCCATTCAATAAAATATGTATCCGGTCTGTGACTTAGAGTCGTCCAGATCAGTGTCAAAGCTTGCATCAATGTAATCGTTTACGATGAGCTCTTTTTCACCTCCATAAACGAGAAACATATCCTTAGTCCTTTTTCATGTATTTCAGGATGTTCTTGACCGCTGTCTAGTGCTCCACTCCGGGATTACTTTGGTACCTCCCTGATATGCTTATAGCAAGACATACATCAGGTCTGGTACACAACATTGCATACATGATAGAGCCTATGGCTGAAGCACAGGGAATGACTTTCATTTTCTCTCTATCTTCTACAGTGGTCGGGCATTGAGTCTGACTCAACTTCACACCTTGTAACACAGGCAAGAACACTTTCTTTGACTGATCCATTTTGAACTTCTTCAAAACTTTATCAAGGTATGTGCTTTTTGAAAGTCCAATTAAGCGTCTTGATCTATCTCTATAGATCTTGATGCCCCATATGTAAGCAGCTTCTCCAAGGTCTTTCATAGAAAAACTCTTATTCAGGTATCCCTTTATGCTATCTAGAAATTCTATATCATTTCCAATCAACAATATGTCATCTACATATAAGATTAGAAATGCTACATGGCTCCCACTCACTTTCTTGTAAATAAAGGCTTTTCCAAAAGTCTATATAAAACCATATGCTTTGATCACACTATCAAAACGTTTATTCCAACTCTAAGAGGCTTGCACCAGTCCGTAAATGGATCGCTAGAGCTTGCACACTTTGTTAGCACCCTTTGGATCAACAAAACCTTCTGGTTGCATCATATACAACTCTTCTTCCAGAAATCCATTCAGGAATGCAGTTTTGACATCCATTTGCCAAATTTCATAGTCATAAAATGCAGCAATTGCTAACTTGGTTCGGACAGACTTAAGCATCGCTACGGGTGAGAAAGTCTCATCGTAGTCAACTCCTTGAACTTGTCGAAAACCTTTCGCAACAAGTCGAGCTTTGTAAGCAGTAACATTACCGTCTGCGTTCATCCATTTATTTTCTATGGCTTGCCGATCATCGGGCAAGTCCACCAAAGTCCACACTTTGTTCTCATACACAGATCCCATCTCAGATTTCATGGGTTCAAGCCATTTCGCGGAATCTGGGCTCATCATCGCTTCCTCATAGTTCGTAGGTTCATCATGGTCTAGTAACATGACTTCCAGAATAGGATTACCATACCACTCTGGCGCTGATCTTACTCTGGAAGGCCTACGAGGTCCGGTAGTAACTTGATCTGAAGCTTCATGATCATCATCGTTAGCTTCCTCACTAATTGGTGTAGGAACCACGGGAACTGATTTCTATGATGAACTAATTTCCAAGAAGGGAGAAGGTACAACTGTCTCATCAAGTTCTACTTTCCTCCCACTCACTTCTTTCGAGAGAAACTCCTTCTCTAGAAAGGATCCATTTTTAGCAACAAATATTTTGCCTTTGGATCTGTGATAGAAGGTGTACCCAACAGTTTCCTTTGGGTATCCTATGAAGATGCACTTCTCCCATTTGGGTTTGAGCTTACCAGGTTGAAGCTTTTTTACATAAGCATCGCAACCCCAAACTTTAAGAAACGACAACTTTGGTTTCTTGCCAAACCATAGTTCATAAGGCGTCGTCTCAATGGATTTTGATGGTGCCCTATTTAAAGTGAATGCAGCCGTCTCTAAAGCACAACCCTAAAACGATAGCGGTAAATCAGTAAGAGACATCATAGATCGTACCATATCCAATAAAGTACGGTTACGACATTCGGACCCACCATTCACTATGGTGTTCGAGGTGGCGTTAATTCTGAAACTATCCCATGTTGTTTCAAATGAAGACCAAACTCATAACTCAAATATTCTCCTCCACGATCAGATCATAGAAACTTCATTTTCTTGTTACGATGATTTTCCACTTCACTCTGAAATTCTTTGAACTTTTCAAATGTTTCAGACTGATGCTACATTAAGTAGATATAACCATATCTGCTTAAATCATCTGTGAAGGTAAGAAACTAATGATACACACCACGAGCCTCAATACTCATTGGACCGCATACATCGGTATGTATTATTTCAAACAAATCAGTAGCTCGTTCCATTGTTCCGGAGAATGGATTTTTAGTCATCTTGCCCATAAGGCACGACTCACAAGCACCAAGTGATTCATAAGCAAGTGATTCCAAAACTCCATCAACATGGAGTTTCTTCATGATCTTTACACCGATATGACCCAAATGGTAGTGCCACAAATAAGTTGCACTATCATTATTAAACTTAAATCTTTTGGCTTCAACACTATGAATATGTGTATCATTACTATCGAGATTCAATAAAAATGGACCACTCAGCAGGGGTGCATGACCATAAAAGATATTACTCATATAAATGGAACAACCATTATTCTCTGATTTAAATGAATAACCGTCTCACATTAAACAATATCCAGAACATTTGGTATTCAGGAGAACATGGGTGAAGTCTTTCTATTAGTAGTCATGTGAATTTGGTATTCGTTCGATATTTTGATGACATGTATGTTGTCTCTCCTCTAGTGGTGTTATGTGAATGTCGACTACATGACACTTCACCATTATTTGGGCCTAGAGGAAGGCATTGGGAAGTAATAACTAGATGATGGGTTGCTAGAGTGACAGAAGCTTAAACCCTAGTTTATGCGTTGCTTCGTAAGGGGCTGATTTGGATCCATATGTCTCATGTTGTGGTTAGGTTTACCTTAATACTTCTTTTGTAGTTGCGGATGCTTGCAATAGGGGTTAATCATAAGTGGGATGTCTGTCCAAGAAAGGGCAGTACCCAAGCACCGGTCCACTCACATATCAAATTATCAAAGTAACGAACGTGAATCATATGAACGTGATGAAAATTAGCTTGACGATAATTCCCATGTGTCCTCGGGAGTGCTTTTCTCATATTAAGAATTTGTTCAGGCTTGTCCTTTGCTACAAAAAGGATTGGGCCACATTGCTGCACTTTATTTACTTTCATTGCTTGTTACCCGTTACAAATTATCCTATCACAAAACTATTTGTTACCTACAATTTCAGTGCTTGCAGAGAATAACTTACTCAAAACCGCTTGTCATTTCCTTCTGCTCCTCGTTGGGTTCGACACTCTTACTTATCGAAAGGACTACGATAGATCCCCTATACTTGTGGGTCATCACAAACCCACCAAACATCATAGTCTTTTTTCAAATGTTATTGGTTTTAGCCGAAGGAGACTAGAAGGACTCATGAACATACAGGGCCAGTGGAAATCAAACAAAGAACCCATTTGGATGTTCCCGATGTCTATATTATGGCTCAACATGCAACCCAAGTGTTCTATCTACCATGGGCCTGTCAAAGGTATCCAAATCTCAATGGTTGGGATACCGTTTATGAAGTGCCGCCACGTGTTATACCACCTCCCCCCAATGAAGAGGATTATGAACCTCACATTAACCTAGACACATATGAAGGAGAATTCTTCCAAGAAACGCGTCTTTCCAAAAAAAACATTTCAAGAAAGGCTCTACTTCACCCCAGAACATTGAAGTAGACAGTGATAGTGAACTCGACTTCACCCCTCAGCCGGAACAAGAAGAGCTTGAACTAGAAGAGGGTATTGCTGTGGATGACATGTCAATGCTTGACCGATTACGTAAAGGTGGCCTTCCACATGATGATGCATTTATAATGATGATGAGAACGTCATTACTGATAGTGATGATGATGATGCATTTATTGATCCTGAAGCATTTATTGAACCTGACAATCCAGAATATTATTAGGTATTCAATTTTTTTATGTTGTACTTGATTTATATAGTTACTTGTATGATTGTATGATTTATATAGTTACTTTTATAATATTCTTACTTTTTATGGTTGTTTGTTGTGCATAGTGCCAGGGTATTGATATTTGTCTCCGTCGGCCCTTTCCCACTTTATGATTCGGATGTGGTAAATTCTTTTTTATAAATATTTGTTGCATTTCGCATTTATGACAATTATGGCCATAAAGTTGACATAGAGATATTCTAATCTAGGAGGTATGTGAACCGGAATTTGCAACCGACCCTCTTGTCAAGAAGTTAAATTTAGTTAAAAAAGAAAATGAGTATTTGGAAGAAAAAATTAAAAGAATTGAAGAAGAGAAGATGAAATTGGAGTTGTATGTTGCCCATATCGTTGATGATCACAAGATGAAGATGAATGCAATGCGCTTGAAGATTAAGAAGATTAGAAAATATGGCATGGATAATGAGGCTTGGTATGATTATATCGTTGGATCAATGTCAGGACCCCGACTCAATGCCACATCGATCTAGCATGTAACACCTCATATCACTTTGCGGCCTCACGCACGGTATTCCCACGGGTGTCGCCTTACCTTTGCGCGGAACCGTTTGCGCCTTTTGGCACACGTATATGATAGTGTCGCTAGCATCCATATGATAAGGAGCCCGGGCTGACATGGCTAGTCGTAAACCCAAAGTGGCACAGACTTACAGGGACAGGCATCCATGACCCAGCATCGAACGTGTCGGTCATCAGCGAGTGAATCCAGGCTGTAGCACTGGGCTAGCAGGACTCCGGTGAACCGGGCTGTAGCAGGCTAACAGGACTCCGGTATTCACCCCGTGACATTTCCCCGAAGGGACAGACACAGGAACGAAGAAGGACACATGCCGGCCAGCCTAAGTGTTCCGGAGCAGTAGCAAGCTACCATGGCTCCGTGGAAACACTAGGAGACATTTCCCGGTAAGCGAGGCTACTAAGGATAAACAATTAGATAGTCAGATCCCACACATACCAAGCATTTCAATAACATACACACAATATGCTCGATATGTGCAAATACAACATGGCATCACAACATGACTCTACAACTCAAGTATTTTATTCAATAGGCTCCGGGGAGCGAGATATTACAAACATGGGTCTCACGACCCAACATTCAGAGCATACAAATCAAATCACAAGCGGAAGCTTAACATGTCGGGGTACAGACATCTATAAATGAAAAAGGCTGAGAAGCCTGACTATCTACCAGATCCTGCCGAGGGCACAAGATCGTAGCTGAGGTAACAAGCTAAACGTCGAAGTCCACGTTGAACTACTAGTGAGACTGACGTCTCTCTGCAAAAACATAAAATAGGAAAACGTGAGTACAAATGTACCCAGCAAGACTTACATCAGAACTATCTACATATGCATCATTATCAACAAAGGGATGGTGGGGTTTAACTGCAGCAAGCCAGCTTTGACTCGGTGGCTATCCTGAACAACGACTGCAAGTAACTCTTTTGAGGTGGCGCACACGAGTCCACATATTCACCATATCAATACACCACTATGGATCCGCTCCGTCACCCTACGAGAGCGCCATCCATAGCACTAAAGCTTATCTTGCGCATTTTAGAGTATCCACTTTCACTTGTCTATTAACTGTTATAGGCAATCCAGAAGTCCTTTACCGCGGACACGGCTATTCGAATAGATGATGTTAACCCTGCAGCGGTGTACTTCTTCATACATGTTTCCACCACTTAGCGTCTGCACACGACATGTGCTCGGCAGACTTCAAGCGAAAACCGACGTGGGTGTAGACCACGACCTACCTAAACACTCAAGGCTCTAGTCCAGGTTTATCGCCTGTTCGGGTTCCATCCATGAGGAGATCCGGCCGGGGTTTCGCTCACAGCCCCAAACGATGTGAACAGGGTTCCGTGACACCTAACGGGTGCTCGGCATACCCGGCCACGTACCTACCGCATCACAGCCCACCCCTACGGTCAGCGCTGTCCACGGCCTCCAGTAAGCTACAAACACCAGAAACTACTTGCAACTCCTGGACAGAGGACAAGGGTGAATAAGAAGTCGAGCGGGGTCATATTTCAGGGCCCAATGCATGGTAGTAGCTGAATCATGGATCACAAACACAGAACTCAGTTCCTAAGGACGGCTTCAATGAGACAACCCACCATGTACTCCTACATGGCCTCTCACCGCTACCTTTACCAAATCGTGTTCACACACTTAGCTCACACGCAGTAGGACATGTTCACACACCTCTGATTCATCCCCGATGAATCAGACCGGACACAACTCTAAGCAGTAGCAGGCATGACAAACAAACATGAATGAGTAGGCACAACAGGGCTCAAACAACTCCTACTCATGCTAGTGGGTTTCATCTATTTACTCTGGCAATGACAGGTTCAGCTACCGGAGCAAGTAACAGATGAATCGTTGTTGTCCTAATGTAGTAAAAGAGAGCAGGAGCAAGAGAGTGGGATTGTATCGGAATGAACAAGGGGTTTTGCTTGCCTGGCACTTCTGAAGATAGTATAGTTCTTCATCGGTGTCATCGATCACATCGTCGGTACACGTCTTACTGAGAGGGGACAAGCACCGACAAACAAAGAAGAAGCACAATCAATGCAGTGCACAATATGATGCATGATCATGACATGGCAATATGCTGTGGTTTGAGCTAATGCAACTAGCAGCAGGTTAAATGAAGTTGGTTTGAACCCTAGGTTCAAATTCAAACTCCACATAAGGCATTTCAAATGCCATTTATTCAAATTGTTGTATACAGCAGATTTAAGTTTTTCAAACGTTCATGAAAATGGTACAGATGGATAGATTGGATTTTTCTGATCATTTTTCATATATAAATTATTTAATTTGGAGTTACGGTTGAATTTCTATGAATTTTAGAAGTTTAGATCATTTTCTAAAATTTATAAATCATTTCTGATTTATTTTAATTCCAGAAAAGGATTACTGCGTCAGCATTATGTCATGCTGACCTCAGCAGGTCAACAGGCGATGGTCCAGGTCAAACCTAACGTGTGGGGGCCACACGTCAGTGTCACGGGGCTGTTTAGCTCACTGACAGGTGGGACCGGTCAACGGCCACGGTCCGGTCAAACTGACCAGTGGGTCCCGTCTGTCAATAGTTAGTTAAACTAACTAAATTTAGTTAGCGCTAATCCTGGGTTAGTTAGCAGGGCAGGCCCCAGCTGTCATAGACCCAAGGGTCAAACTGGGCCCACCTGGTCAACTCAGTCAACAGGGTCAACTCACCGGCGTTTAGCCGCCGGCGAGGCCAGACGCGGCGGTGCACTGTGGGTTTCACCTACAGAGCGCCGTTTGGCGCGCGGAGCACAGCTACGGGATGCGGACGCTCGTCCGCATCCAACCGGGGTGGTGGCGCGGCCGGGGAGTGGCCGGAGTGGCGCCGGCAACGAGCTCGGCGGCGGCCGAAGCACGGGTGAGTTGCGGGTTCGGTGCTGCAGCTCGCAAGCGAGCCGACTGATGCGCTGGGGCTGCTCTATGGAGTGCTACGAGCATGTTGGAGTCGCCGGGGTGACCAAATGGTAACCAGAACTGCGTTGACGGCGAGCTCGGCCGGTGGCGTGCTGCGGGCAGCAAGGGGGCGACGGCTACGGCGAGCAAAAGGCAGCGGGGTTAGGGGGTTAGATGCAGGTTCTCACAGTGAATCCAACGAGAGCCAGGGCGAGGTCGGGGACGTCCGGTAGCTCCCGAATCGGTGGCGATGAGCTTCGTTGGCCGGCGACGGAAACGGCGATGGTGACGACGAAGCAGCGCATCCGAGGCCGGGAGAATCGTCGAGGAGGAAGAGGCAGATGAAGCGGAGCTCATGGACTAGCTAGCTGGGCTTGGGGATGCTGGTAGCCACGGCGGTGACGGACGGCGGCGACGGCGTGTTCGGTGGCGGAAAGAACAGAGGAGGGGGAGAGCGTTTGGGGGAGAGAGAGGGAGAGCCGGACGGCTCTGGGGGTCGCGTGCCGTCGTCCAGACGCGTCGAGGAGGAGCCAGGCAGGCAGGGAGGGAGGAGGTGGCCGCGCCGTGTAGCTGCGCGCGTCTGGCACGCGCCCTCGCCTACTGGCGCGAGGAGGAAGGCGACAGGAGAGCGCCTGGTGGGCTGGGCCACTGCTGGGCCGCACAGTGTTGGGCTGCGGTTGGGCTGCCAAGTAAGCTCGGGTAAGTTTCTGCTCTCTGCTTTTATTTATTGTTTTCTATTTTTTTCCTCTGTTTTGATTTAGTTTAGCAACTAGATCATTTTAATAAATTCTGTAGGTTATTATGTGGCTTGCTAAAATATATACAAAGCCACTCACAAACTTCCAGAATTATTGGAGTCATATTTAATATATATTAAATATAAATCCAAAGCAAATAGTTATTGGATTAATTCAAATGGCCAAAATAAATATTTCTGTGACTCCAAAAATATTGGTTTGAATTTTACCTCTTACCAATATTTCTATAGAATAACAGGAAGATTTTCTTGGACTCATTTGAGAAGATTTAAATGTTGGTTATTTTTAGAGGTTTTCTGAGGCTTTTGAAAATTCCTCAATTCAAATTTCATTTTAATTTAAACATGATGCACACATGGAAGCTAGCATCGGTCAGGCCAGAACTAGGGATGTGACAATCAATTGTTACCTTAGATGCGATCTCATCGCATTTGTTATGATGAGGGTAAGATTTCTCTAGCGTTTTGCTTAACAAATGCATACTTAGCTTACTTTCCTCCTAAATGGCATAATTACCTAAGTTAGACAAAAAATGAGCTATACTTAGCTTCTTTAGTTCATTTATGACATACTTAGCATACTTAGGTCAAAAATGGCATGATAATCTTTGTTACCTCCAAAATGATATAGACTTAGCTTATTTTCCTCGAAAATGACATAATAACCTTACTAAGCTCCAAAATGACCTATTTACCTAGCTTAGGTCTAAAATGACCTACACTTAGCATTTTTACCTAGCTTAGCAATAAAATGGCATTTTTACCTACCTTAGTTAGAAGAAGAAGAAGATAAAGAAGTGGAGAGGAGAAAAAGAAAGAGAATAAAAAATCTTCTTCTTTTTCTTCCTCTTCCTCTTCTTCTTCTTCTTCTTCTTCTTCTTCTTCTTCTTCTTCTTCTTCTTCTTCTTCTTTTTCTTCTTCTTCTTATAGCTAGTCTTCTTCTTCTTCTTCTTCTTCTTCTTCTTCTTATTCTTCTAACTTCCTTATTTCCTAATTTGCAGATTTGCTTTAGATGAGGAAGCTTGCGTTGATGGAGTCTACTCTTATCTTTATGCTTCCTTCTTGTTTTAATTTTGTAGAATGAAAAATGTGAAACTTCTTACCTATATATGTATGTATGGATGAAACCATTGTATGCTTGTTGTTGGATATGTTGGCTAGCTCTATATGTTACATATGGACTTTTGATTTGCTATGTATATGTGTTGGATGATCCATATGGCTACGTCTCATCCACCTATGGGTGCCCCCAACGGCCCGCAGGGATCAGCCCCTCCGCCTCCACCTCTAGCAGCCGCTTTTGCATGACGCCGGATGGCATCCTCTCCCCCGTGACTCATCCCGCCGCCGATGGATGCGTCAGCGCTCGATGACAAGCCTTCCCAGCTTTCTTCGTCTGCTCTAGCTTCAGCATCTTGTCCTTGGTCATCTTCTTGGAATAGACGAGAGCATGAAAGGGTGGAGAAGATAGCTGAGCAACCTGGGCAGAGAAGCGGAGGAGTCGACGGAGAAAGGGGATCTATGGGAATCCCTAGCCCTCCAATATTTTATGCTGCGGATAAAAATCGCGCCGCTTATTTCAGCCGCAGACCTCTGGATCCACAATGCCCGTGATGGCCATACGCTCAGGAACAGTGCAACACGTGGATGATTGCTGAGGTGAGAATCGAGGAGTCACAACCCCACTTTCCCCACTAGCCACAGCCTAACCCCTTCCGCGCATGCATGCCTGATTTCAAATCCCGGAAATTCTGCAGCAAATCAACCCAATTGATTGCCCACCACTCCTTTCGTAAAGGAGACTAGTCAGTCTGACCGACCACCCTCCGCGGGTACCCGTGCACTTGGACACATAAATCAACTGACTGAAGTCATCTGCAGGGTCACGACGGGATGAGCTTGATGTCCCTCCGCGAGTTAACTTGGCCCTTTCACTAGGCTCTAAGACGCTCCCGTCATGAATTTGTACTCGAAGATGGCCTGCATTGGCGTTCCCCTGGTGAGGAAGACCTAGACTAGGGGGTCCTCGGGCCACCGCCCATTCATTCATGGGTCGGACAGGTGGGCTGCATTATGACAACTAGAAGGCCGGATTACGAGGCAGCTTCGTATCCTGGCAGGAGATCCTTGGAGTCTTGGTGGGTACTCCAAGTCAAGATAGAATATTCGGCATGTTTATTCCCTTGTTGTAACCGACCTTGTGTAACCTTAGTACACCTGGTGTCTATATAAACCAGGGGGTTTAGTCCTTGGAGAGAACAACAACCATCATCCTATAAGCCTAGGGTTTAGTTCATCTGATTTCGTGGTAGATCGACTCCGTAACCATCCTATACACTTCAATATAGTCATGCAGGATGTAGGGTTTTACCTCTTAGAGAGGGCCCAAACCGGGGTAAACATTATGTCGTTCGTCTCCTATTCCCCATTAATCCAAGATCCACAACTCGGGAGTGATGCGGAGCATCCCACGTTCATCCCCATGTACATGTTGGGGAACGTAGCAGAAATTCAAAATTTTCCTACGTGTCTCCAAGATCTATCTATGGAGAAACTAGCAATGAGGGGAAGGAGAGTGCATCTACATACCCTTGTAGATCGCTAAGCGGAAGCGTTCAAGAGAACGGGGTTGAAGGAGTCGTACTCGTCGTGATCCAAATCACCGGAGATCCTAGTGCCGAACGGACGGCACCTCCGCGTTCAACACACGTACAGCCCGGTGACGTCTCTCACGCCTTGATCCAGCAAGGAGAGAGGGAGAGGTTGAGGAAGACTCCGTCCAGCAGCAGCACAACGGCGTGGTGGTGATGGAGGAGCGTGGTAGTCCAGTAGGGCTTCGCCAAGCACTGCGGGAGAGGAGGAGTAAGAGTGGTAGGGCTGCGCCAATAGAGGGAGAAACTCGTGTCTTGGGCAGCCCCCAAACCTCAAGTATTTATAGGGGGAGGGGAGGGGGCTGCGCCCCCTCTAGGGTTCCCTCCCCAAGGGTGGCGGCAGCCCCCAGATGCCATCTGGGTGGCGGCCAGAGGGGAAGAGAGGGGAGGCGCGCCTGGGGTGGGCGTTAGGGCCCATCTGCCCTAGGGTTTGCCCCCTCCCACTCTCCCTTGCGCCTTGGGCCCCTTGTGGGGGGCGCACCAGCCCACCTGGGGCTGGTTCCCTCCCACACTTGGCCCATGCAGCCCTCCGGGGTTGGTGGCCCCACTTGGTGGACCCCCGGGACCCTCCCGGTGGTCCCGGTACGTTACCGGAAAAACCCAAAACTTTTCCGGTGACCAAAACAGGACTTCCATATATATATCTTTACCTCCGGACCATTCCGGAACTCCTCGTGACATCCGGGATCTCATCCGAGACTCCGAACAACATTCGGTAACCACATACAAACTTCCTTTATAACCCTAGCGTCATCGAACCTTAAGTGTGTAGACCCTACGGGTTCGGGAGACATGTAGACATGACCGAGACGTTCTCCGGTCAATAACCAGCAGCGGGATCTGGATACCCATGTTGGCTCCCACATGTTCCACGATGATCTCATCGGATGAACCATGATGTCAAGGACTCAATCGAGCCCATATACAATTCCCTTTGTCTAACGGTATTGTACTTTCCCGAGATTCGATCGTCGGTATACCGATACCTTGTTCAATCTCGTTACCGGCAAGTCTCTTTACTCGTTCCGTAACACATCATCCCGTGATCAACCCCTTGGTCACATTATGCACATTATGATGATGTCCTACCGAGTGGGCCCAGAGATACCTCTCCGTTTACACGGAGTGACAAATCCCAGTCTCAATTCGTGCCAACCCAACAGACACTTTCGGAGATACCTGTAGTGCACCTTTATAGCCACCCAGTTACGTTGTGACGTTTGGTACACCCAAAGCATTCCTACGGTATCCGGGAGTTGCACAATCTCATGGTCTAAGGAAATGATACTTGACATTAGAAAAGCTTTAGCATACGAACTAGACGATCCTTGTGCTAGGCTTAGGATTGGGTCTTGTCCATCACATCATTCTCCTAATGATGTGATCCCGTTATCAATGACATCCAATGTCCATGGTCAGGAAATCGTAACCATCTATTGATCAACAAGCTAGTCAATCAGAGGCTTACTAGGGACATGGTGTTGTCTATGTATCCACACATGTATCTGAGTTTTCTATCAATACAATTATAGCATGGATAATAAACGATTATCATGAACAAGAAAATATAATAATAACTAATTTATTATTGCCTCTAGGGCATATTTCCAACAGTCTCCCACTTGCACTAGAGTCAATAATCTAGTTCACATCGCCATGTGATTAACACTCACAGGTCACATCGCCATGTGACCAACATCCAAAGAGTTTACTAGTGTCATTAAACTAGTTCACATCATCATGTGATTAAGACTCAATGAGTTCTGGGGTTTGATCATGTTTTGCTTGTGAGAGAGGTTTTAGTCAACGGGTCTGCAACAATTAGATCTGTATGTATTTCACAATTCTCTATGTCATATTGTAAATGCTGCTTCCACGCTCCACTTGAAGCTATTCCAAATGGTTGCTCCACTATACGTATCCGGTTTGCTACTCAGAGTCATTCGGATAGGTGTTAAAGCTTGCATCGTCGTAACCCTTTACGCCGAACTCTTTATCACCTCCATAATTGAGAAATAAATCCTTATTACTCCAGGGACAATTTTGACCGCTATCTGGTGATCCACTCCTTGATCACCTTTGTACCCTCTTGCCACGCATGTGGCAAGGCACACATCAGGTGCGATACATAGCATAGCATACTGTAGAGCCTACGTCTAAAGCATAGGGGACGACCTTCGTCCTTTCTCTCTTTTCTGCCGTGGTCGAGCTTTAAGTCTTAACTTCATACCTTACATCTCAGGTAAGAACTCCTTCTTTGACTGATCCATCTTGAACACCTTCAAGATCATGTCAAGGTATATGCTCATTTGAAAGTATTATTAAGCATTTTGATCTATCCTCATAGATTTTGATGCTCAATGTTCAAGTAGCTTGATCCAGGTTTTCTATTGAAAAACACCTTTCAAATAACCCTATATGCTTTCCAGAAAATTCTACATCATTTCTGATCAACAATATGTCAACAACATATACTCATCAGAAATTCCATAGTGCTCCCACTCACTTCTTTGGAAATACAAGTTTCTCATGAACTTTGTATAAACCCAAAATCTTTGATCATCTTATCAAAGCGCACATTCCAACTCCGAGATGCTTACTCCAGTCCTTAGAAGGATCGCTGGAGCCAGCATACCTTTTAGCATCCTTAGGATCGACAAAACTTTTTTGATTGTATCACATACAACATTTCCTTACGAAAACTAGTAAGGAAACTCGTCTTGACATCCATCTGCCAGATTTCATAAATGCAGCTAATGCTAACATGATTCCGACGGACTTAAGCATCGCTACGGATGAGAAAATCTCATCGTAGTCAACTCCTTGAACTTGTGAAAAACTCTTCGCCACAAGTCGAGCTTCATAGACGGTGACATTACCGTCCATGTCCGTCTTCTTCTTAAAGATCCGTTTATTTCAATGGCTTGCCGATCATCGGGCAAGTCCACCAAAGTCCATGCTTTGTTATGATACATGGATCCTATCATGGATTTCATGGATTCTAACCATTTGTCGGAATTTGGGCCCACCATCGCTTCTCCATAGCTCGTAGGTTCATTGTTGTCTAGCAACATGACCTTCAAGAGAGGATTACTTTGCCACTCTGAAGTGGTACGCATCCTTGTCACCCTACAAGGTACGGTAGTGACTTGATCCAAAACTTCATGATCACTATCATAAGCTTCTACTTCAATTGGTGTAGGTGCCACAGGAACAACTTCCTATGTCCTGCTACACACTAGTTGAAGTGACGGTTCAATAACCTCATCAAGTCTCCACCATCCTCCCACTCAATTCTTTGAGACAAACTTTTCCTCGAGAAAGGACCCGATTCAAGAAACAATCCCTATAGCTTTCGGATCTGAATTAGGAGGTATACCCAACTGTTTTGGGTGTCCTATGAAGATGCATTTTATCCGCTTTGGGTTCGAGCTTATCAACCTGAAACTTTTTCACATAAGCGTCGCAGCCCCAAACTTTTTAAGAAACGACAACTTAGGTTTCTCCAAACGGTGTCGTCTCAACGGAATTACGTGGTACCCTATTAAAGTGAGTGCGGTTGTATCTAATGCCTAACCCATGAACGATAGTGGTAATTCGATAAGAGACATCAAGGTACGCACCATATCCAATAGGGTGCTACTATGATGTTCGGACACACCATCATACTATGGTGTTCCAGGCGGTATTAATTGTGAAACAATTTCCACAATGTCTTAATTGTGTGCCAAAACTCGTAACTCAGATATTCATCTCTATGATCATATCATAGACATTCTATCCTCTTGTCACAAAGATCTTAAACTTCACTCTGAAATTACTTTAACCATTCAATAATTCAGACTTGTGTTTCATCAAGTAAATATACTCAACATCTACTCGAATCATCTGTGAAGTAAGAACATAACGATATTCACTGCATGCCTCAGCACTCATTGGACTGCACACATCAAAATGTGTTACTTCCAACAAGTTGCTATATAGTTCCATCTTACTAAAACCGAGGCTTTTCAGTCATCTTGTCCATGTGGTATGATTTGCATATCTCAAGTGATTCAAAATCAAGTGAGTCTAAAGGATCCATCTGCATGGAGTTTCTTCATGCGTATGCACCAATAGACATGGTTCGCATGTCTCAAACTTTTCAAAAATGAGTGAGTCCAAAGATCCATCAACATGGAGCTTATTCATGCGTTTTATACCAATATGACTTACATGGCAGTGCCACAAGTAAGTGGTACTATCATTACTATCTTATAATTTTTGGCCTGAAAATGTGTATCACTATGATCGAGATTCAATAAACCATTCCTTTAGGTGCAAGACCATTGAAGGTATTATTCAAATAAATAGAGTAACCATTATTCTCCTTAAATGAATAACCGTATTGCGATAGACATAATCCAATCATGTCTATGCTCAACGCAAACACCAAATGACAATTATTCAGGTTTAATACTAATGTTGATTGTAGAGGGAGCGTGTGATGTTTGATCACATCAAACTTGGAAACACTTCCAACACATATCATCAGCTCACCTTTAGCTAGTCTCCGTTTATTCCGTAGCTCTTTTATTTCGAGTTACTAGCACTTAGCAACCGAATCGGTATCTAATACCCTGGTGCTACTAGGAGTACTAGCAAAGTACACATTAACATAATGTATATCCAATATACTTCTATCGACCTTGCCAACCTTCTCATCTACCAAGTATCTAGGGTAAGTCCGCTCTAGTGACTATTCCCCTTATCACAGAAGCACTTAGTCTCGGGCTTGGGTTCAACCTTGGGTTTCTTCACTGGAGCAGCAGCTGATTTGCCGTTTCATGAAGTATCCCTTCTTGCCCTTGCCCTTCTTGAAACTAGTGGTTTCACCAACCATCAACAATTGATGCTCCTTCTTGATTTCTACTTTCGCGGTGTCAAACATCGTGAATACCTCAAGGATCATCATATCTATCCCTGATATGTTATAGCTCATCACGAAGCTCTAGCAGCTTGGTGGCAATGACTTTTGAGAAACATCACTATCTCATCTGGAAGATCAACTCCTACTCGATTCAAGTGATTGTTGCACTCAGACAATCTGATCACAAGCTCAACGATTGAGCTTTTCTCCCTTAGTTTGCAGGCTAAGAAAATCGTCGGAGGTCTCATACCTCTTGACGTGGGCACGAGCCTGAAATCCCAATTTCAGCCCTCGAAACATCTCATATGTTCTGCGATGTTTCGAAAACGTCTTTGGTGCCTCAATTATAAACCGTTTAACTGAACTATCATGTAGTTATCAAAACGTGTATGTCCGATGTTCGCAACATCCACAAATGACGTTTGGGGTTCAGCACACTGAGCGGTGCATTAAGGACATAAGCTTTCTACTGTCCACATAATCGCTACTGTCACCTTTCAACTATATTTTCTCTAGGAACATATCTAAACAGTGGAACTAAAGCCCAAGCTTACGACATAATTTGCAAAGAACTTTTGACTATGTTCAGGATAATTAAGTTCATCTTATGAACTCCCACTCAGATAGACATCCCTCTAGTCATCTAAGTGATTACATGATCCGACTCAACTAGGCCGTGTCCGATCATCACGTGAGACGGACTAGTCATCATCGGTGAACATCTTCAGGTTGATCATATCTACTATACGACTCATGCTCGACCTTTCGGTATCTTGTGTTCCGGGGCCATGTATGTACATGCTAGGCTCGTCAAGTCAACCTAAGTGTTTCGCGTGTGTAAATCTGTCTTACACCCGTTGTATGTGAACGTAAGAATCCATCACACCCGATCATCACGTGGTGCCTAGAAACGACGAACTTTCGCAACGGTGCACAGTTAGGGGGAACACTTTCTTGAAATTTTAATGAGGGATCATCTTATTTACTACCGTCGTTCTAAGCAAATAAGATGTATAAACATGATATACATCACATGCAATCAAAAAGTGACATGATATGGCCAATATCATTTTGCTCCTTTTGATCTCCATCTTCGGGGCTCCATGATCATCATCGTCACCGGCATGACACCATGATCTCCATCATCGTGTCTCCATGAAGTTGTCTCGCCAACTTATTACTTCTACTACTATGGCTACCGGTTAGCAATAAAGTAAAGTAATTACATGGCGTTGTTCAATGACACGCAGGTCATACAATAAATAAAGACAACTCCTATGGCTCCTGCTGGTTGTCATACTCATCGACATGCAAGTCGTGATTCCTATTACAAGAACATGGTCAATCTCATACATCACATATCATTCATCACACTATTCTTGGCCATATCACATCACATAGCATACCCTGCAAAAACAAGTTAGACGTCCTCTAATTGTTGTTCGCATGTTTTACGTGGCTGCTATGGGTTGCTAGCAAGAACGTTTCTTACCTACGCAAAAACCACAACGTGATATGTCAATTGCTATTTACCCTTCATAAGGAACCTTTTCATCGAATCCGTTCCGACTAAAGTGGGAGAGACTGGCACCCGCTAGCCACCTTATGCACCAAGTGCATGTCAATCGGTGGAACCTGTCTCACGTAAGAGTACGTGTAAGGTCGGTCTGGGCCGCTTCATCCCACGATACCGTCGGAACAAGATTGGACTAGTAACGGTAAGCATATTGAACAAAATCAACGCCCACAACTACTTTGTGTTCTACTCGTGCAAAGAATCTATGCAATAGACCTAGCTCATGATGCCACTGTTGGGGAACGTAGCAGAAATTCAAAATTTTCCTACGTGTCTCCAAGATCTATCTATGGAGAAACCAGCAACGAGGGGAAGGAGAGTGCATCTACATACCCTTGTAGATCGCTAAGGGGAAGCGTTCAAGAGAACGGGGTTGAAGGAGTCGTACTCGTCGTGATCCAAATCACCGGAGATCCTAGTGCCGAACGGACGGCACCTCCACGTTCAACACACGTACAGCCCGGTGACGTCTCCCACGCCTTGATCCAGCAAGGAGAGAGGGAGAGGTTGAGGAAGACTCCGTCCAGCAGCAGCACAACGGCGTGGTGGTGATGGAGGAGCGTGGTAGTCCAGCAGGGCTTCGCCAAGCACCGCGGGAGAGGAGGAGTAAGAGAGGTAGGGCTGCGCCAATAGAGGGAGAAACTCGTGTCTTGTGCAGCCCCCAAACCTCAAGTATTTATAGGGGGAGGGGAGGGGGCTGCGCCCCCTCTAGGGTTCCCTCCCCAAGGGTGGCGGCAGCCCCCAGATGCCATCTGGGTGGCGACCAGAGGGGAAGAGAGGGGAGGCGCGCCTAGGGTGGGCCTTAGGGCCCATCTGCCCTAGGGTTTGCCCCCTCCCACTCTCCCTTGTGCCTTGGGCCCCTTGTGGGGGCGCACCAGCCCACCTGGGGCTGGTTCCCTCCCACACTTGGCCCATGCAGCCCTCCGGGGTTGGTGTCCCCACTTGGTGGACCCCCGGGACCCTCCCGGTGGTCCCGGTACGTTAGCGGAAAAACCCGAAACTTTTCCGGTGACCAAAACAGGACTTCCCATATATAAATCTTTACCTCCGGACCATTCCGGAACTCCTCGTGACATCCAGGATCTCATCCGGGACTCCGAACAACATTCGGTAACCACATACAAACTTCCTTTATAACCCTAGCATCATCGAACCTTAAGTGTGTAGACCCTACGGGTTCGGGAGACATGTAGACATGACCGAGACGTTCTCCGGTCAATAACCAACAGCGGGATCTGGATACCCATGTTGGCTCCCACATGTTCCACGATGATCTCATCGGATGAACCACGATGTCAAGGACTCAATCGATCCCGTATACAATTCCCTTTGTCTAACGGTATTGTACTTGCCCGAGATTGGATCGTCGGTATACTGATACCTTGTTCAATCTCGTTACCGACAAGTCTCTTTACTCGTTCCGTAACACATCATCCCGTGATCAACCCCTTGGTCACATTGTGCACATTATGATGATGTCCTACCGAGTGGGCCCAGAGATACCTCTCCGTTTACACGGAGTGACAAATCCCAGTCTCGATTCGTGCCAACCCAACAGACACTTTCGGAGATACCTGTAGTGCACCTTTATAGTCACCCAGTTACGTTGTGACGTTTGGTACACCCAAAGCATTCCTACGGTATCCGGGAGTTGCACAATCTCATGGTCTAAGGAAATGATACTTGACATTAGAAAAGCTTTAGCATACGAACTAGACGATCCTTGTGCTAGGCTTAGGATTGGGTTTTGTCCATCACATCATTCTCCTAATGATGTGATCCCGTTATCAATGACATCCAATGTCCATGGTCAGGAAATCGTAACCATCTATTGATCAACGAGCTAGTCAATCAGAGGCTTACTAGGGACATGGTGTTGTCTATGTATCCACACATGTATCTGAGTTTTCTATCAATACAATTATAGCATGGATAATAAACGATTATCATGAACAAGAAAATATAATAATAACTAATTTATTATTGCCTCTAGGGCGTATTTCAAACAGTACACTCCGACTACTCTCCAAGCCCCAAGAGGACATATGACGAGACCTCGAACATACGCCATTGGACACAAGGTGAATTCACTCCTCTTCAAACCGTCACTTTCCGCATGTGAGACATGGCTACTACCTCATGCATGGACCTTGCATACACTCAGGTACAACCAAGATGACCATGGAGAATCCAAGGACCAAGGCCAAGCATGGAAGAGAAGACGGAAGAAAGGAGAAGAAGAAGACGGAGCGGCTGCTGGAGCCAGGCCAGACATCCGGACCACCGTCCGGATCGTCCGGGCTCAGCCGGATCATCCGGATCCTCCCTCGGATCGTCTGGGTAACTGCGTTGAAGACACCCGAAGGCTTCCGCCGAAGACGGATCATCCGGGACTCCATCCGGATCATCCGGACCCCTGACGCCTGGATCATCCGAGACCCTGTCCGGATCATCCGGCCTTGCCTGCGCGCATGCCTTGGGTCGAGGCCCGTGTACCCCTTCGCCCCTCACTTACCCCTTCGTGGCTTAGCACTATAAATAGACCTCCTCCTCCCCATTTTGAGGGTTAGCATTGTGATAGCTCATTTAGAGATAGAGCTCTGCTCATCCGTACCGGATCTACTCCACGTGACGGACCATGCCTCTTCGGAGAAGATCCATTCGGATTCAAGGCCTCCATCCGGAGAAGACAATCAAGACCTCCTCACGGAGAAGAACGGCTACTTCTGTATCCTTCCTTTGTTGATTTTGGATCATGTGTTACTCGTGCTTCGATGATCTAGACCTTGTGTGATCGGTCTCTTGTCGGTTCAGTGTCTCTTTGTTGGGGAACGTTGCATAATTTCAAAATTTTCCTACATTCACCAAGATCAATCTATGAGTTCATCTAGCAAAGAGAGAGGGGAGTGCATCTACATACCCTTGTAGATCGCGAGCGGAAGCGTTCAAGAGAACGAGGTTGAGGGAGTCGTACTCGTCGTGATCCAAATCACCGGAGATCCTAGCGCCGAACGGACGGCACCTCCGCGTTCAACACATGTACGGTCAGCATGATGTCTCCTTCTTGATCCAGCAAGGGGGAAGGTTGGTTGATGAAGATCCAGCAGCATGACGGCGTGGTGGTGGATACAGCAGGGATCCCGGCAGGGCTTCGCCAAGCGTCTGCGGGAGGGAGAGGTGTAGCAAGGGTGAAGGGAGGCGCCAAGAGCATCGGTGCGGATGCCCTCCCTCCCCCCTCTTTATATAGGGTCCCCAGGGGGGCGCCGGCCCCAGGAGATGGGATCTCCTAGGGGTGGCGGCGGCCAGGGGGGTTGCTTGCCCCCCAAGGCAGGTGGAGGCGACCCCCCACCCTAGGGTTTCCAACCCTAGGCGCAAGGGTGCCCAAGGGGGGGGACACCAGCCCACCAGGGGCTGGTTCCCCTCCCCACTTCAGCCCACGGGGCCCTCCGGGATAGGTGGCCCCACCCGGTGGACCCCCCCGGACCCTTCCGGTGGTCCCGGTACAATACCGGTGACCCTCGAAACTTTTCCGATGGCCGAAACGTGACTTCCCATATATAATTCTTTACCTCCGGACCATTCCGGAACTCCTCGTGACATCCGGGATATCATCCAAGACTCCAAACATCTTTCGGTTTGCTGCATACTAATATCTCTATAACCCTAGCGTCACTGAACCTTAAGTGTGTAGACCCTACGGGTTCTGGAGACACGTAGACATGACCGAGACGGCTCTCCGGTCAATAACCAACAGCGGGATCTGGATACCCATGTTGGCTCCCACATGCTCCTCGATGATCTCATCGGATGAACCACGATGTCGAGGATTCAAGCAACCCCGTATAGAATTCCCTTTGTCAATCGGTATGTTACTTGCCCGAGATTCGATCATCGGTATCCCAATACCTCGTTCAATCTCGTTACCGGCAAGTCACTTTACTCGTACCGTAGTGCATGATCCCGTGACCAGACACTTGGTCACTTTGAGCTCACTATGATGATGCATTACCTAGTGGGCCCGGAGATACCTCTCCGTCATATGGAGTGACAAATCATAGTCTCGATCTGTGTCAACCCAACAGACACTTTCGGAGATACCTGTAGTATACCTTTATAGCCACCCAGTTACGTTGTGACATTTGGTACACCCAAAGCACTCCTACGATATCCGGGAGTTACACGATCTCATGGTCTAAGGAAAAGATATTTAACATTGGAAAAGCTCTAGCAAACGAACTACACGGTCTTGTGCTATGCTTAGGATTGGGTCTTGTCCATCACATCATTCTCCTAATGATGTGATCCCGTTATCAATGACATCCAATGTCCATAGTCAGGAAACCATGACTATCTGTTGATTAACGAGCTAGTCAACTAGAGGCTAACTAGGGACACATTGTGGTCTATGTATTCACACGTGTAATATGATTTCCAGATAATACAATTATAGCATGAATAAAAGACAATTATCATGAACAAGGAAATATAATAATAATCCTTTTATTATTGCCTCTAGGGCATATTTCCAACACTCTCTTGTTCTTCCCAGTGATTTCCTCGTGTTCTTCCGCATGTTCTTCATGTTTCTCCCGAAGGATCCTCTCCAGATTTGAAAGATCAGCCCCATAGGGTTCCGCCCTACATCATATTGGTATCATGAGCCACGTTGATCATGTTTTTGGATCCCCTACCCCTCTTTTTCCAGCTTGATTTTGTTGATTTCTTCCTAAATCCGAAAATCCCCACCAAAAATAGCCCCCAAATTTTTTTTGTGATTTGTTGGTTTTGATGATGTTTTGTTGATTTTGATCCATGGATTTTCTTGGTTTCAAGTGGATCTAGCTTTCCCCCAAGTTTCCCCACCTTCCATCCACAAAATCTCGTCAATTTTGACCCCAAAATCCCCAAATTCCGCCGAAAAATTCGTCCCCGAGAGGAAATCCCGAGCAGTTTGACCTGCCCGGATCATCCGGACCTTCTCCCGAATCATCTGGACACCTCCCAGATCAGGTGGACCCTCTCCCGGACGTCCGGATAACCCACGCGCCCGAATTCCTGAACCGGAGCTGACGAACCCGGATCATCCGGATGTACTCCCGGATCATCCGGACATAGCCCGGATGAGCTGGACCTCCTCCTGGATGTCCAGTTAACCCTGAAACTGACACGGACAGATTTTTGTTTTGGCCATAACTAATTCATCCAGAGTCTGATTTTGACTTCTTTAGCTCTTTTTGAAGCTATTGACATCCCCCATCTCACAAAAATACCACCAACATCATTTGACTCCATCAAATATTTGGAACTTTGGCATCTTTGCATCGTCCGCTACACCACCACCGACTTCCGCAACCTAACCCATTTTGTTCCCCATAGCATTAGTGGTTGCTTGAGTAGTGATTCGAGTCTCCTAAGGTGTTTAGGCTACTTAGGGACGGTTGCTTCTTCATCAACCACCACCACCACTTCCGCATAACCTTGCCCACCATACACTTCCGACAACCAAACTTGACCCAATTGTTGTTTGAGCTTGTTTGAGTTGTGGCTTGTGTCTCCTAAGGTGTTTCAGCTACTTAGGGACGGCAACTTCAACTCCAACACATGTGTATCCCATCATTCCACTTCTGCATTGCCAAGTGCAAACCACCACCGCCTTTCCGCTACCACCATTTGACATTTGCCTTTGGAGATTTTGAGTTTCCGTTTTTTCCATTTCCTAGGGTGTTTCGGCTAACTAGGAACGGGTCGACATCGGCAACACCGCCTCACATCATCGCCAAGGACGGTAACCTCGGCAACACCATTGTATATTCCCCTTGCCATTGCATTGATAACCCCTAGCCCATTCTGTGTTACTTGCCTATCGAGACTAGCCATTTGAGTATTGCTGGCAACGTTACTTGTGCACATTAGTGATCGTCCCTTCCATTGCATACATACCATATCATATTGGTATCATCTTGCTATCATATCATCTCTTGTGTCACAAGTTGGTTCCCGCATATATACAATTGCTATCTTGGTTTGTGCATTGTGCAAAAGTGGTCATACAAAAAAAAGCTTTTAAGCAAAAGAAAGAGAGCAAAGAGCTTGTAAGCAAGTGCCATAGCATCATAACACATTGCATATAAGATTGTCATATCCGATCCTCTTGGATCATCTTGAGAGAAACACCGGGAACCATACATACATAGCATACTTGGGATAGAAGTCCATATATTTTGCATCTTATAGGTTGTGCACAAGTGTCGTATCCGCATATAGAGCAATCGTGCTAGCGTCTCTCTTGAGTGGTGCAACACGAGCGTTTTCCGTGGATTCCACATTTTGTGCTCATTCCTTGGTTGCACGACCCCATTTATCTATCAGTGTGTGTGTTTCCGTGTGCCACATATTGCTATTGGTCTACTTGTTCCGCTTGCGAATTTCTGAATCTCTTTCAACATTATTGACTCTTGCTAATATTTTGCATTAAATTTTTGTGCCACTATCCTCACCGAGCTCCATCGTAAGCTTTACTTGTGTAGGTGTGAGAACCGACAAGGATTGGTACCAATAGTGCTATTTCATTGTCCGCATTTGAGTGAACTTGATTCATTGCCAACATCGGTCAAGGTACATTGGTATAAGTTCTTCTCTTTCTCCCACTCATATTTGCTTGAGTCTTGTGATGGATAGGCAAGGCATTTCATCTCCGGTCTACAACAACAACGACGACGTGAACAACTACATCAACAAAGCGTCCATCTTCGATCTACAACGACAAATGCAAGGCGCGCAATCACGATTGCGAGAGCGCATTGAGAACATCTCCATCGACATTCGTCACTCCGAAGCAAGGAAAAGGGACTAGATCGACAAGAAGCTTTCCGCACATAAAGAGGAGCAAGATGCAAGGATGGAGGAGATTAGAGCCTTGATCAAGTCTTCTTCCCCTTCGTCATCTTCAAGGCAGCGACATTCAAGATAGAAGTCTTCGGAGCGCGAAAAAGATGCAAGTGCAAATCGTCCTCGTCCATATCTACATGACGACCAACATCACGTTCATGATCAACATCGTCATGAAGGGCAAGTCACCTCCAAGCATCATGTGCATGACGACGACGAACGACATCTACTACGAGCTCAAGCACGACAATGACATCATCATCATGAAGATGCTCCACAAGCGCAAATACACAAGTCCAAACAAGCCTACTTCACGCCAAGTTGACGCTTCATGAGCACAAAAGAAGACCGCGAGATGACCACCACCAAGACGGTGCTACGACTATAACAACCACTTCGGCATCTTCGCCAAGTGCTATCAAGGCATCTTTGTCTTTGGACGTACGGCATCTTCGCCTACTTCCCACGTGTACGTCTACATCGACTTCATCAAGTCCAAGGCGACTACCTACGAGCGAGGGCGACCGTTCCATTTTCGGAAGCCCCTCAAGGAAGATGGCCGAGCATGCGAAACTCCCTTCGGTCATGGAGACGAGCTACGAGGTGCCACATCATATGGGCCTCCCACACCAAGATGGTGACAAGACGGTCGACCAAGGGCCATTCCCTTCGACTAAGGTGACGAACGCGAACCTCTTATACAACATGAAGACGGCGCCCATATTGGACTCATACTCCGAGTTAAGCTACACGACCACACATGGAGACATTTGCACCTACATCTCTCCGACAACCACATATGTCAAGATGCCCCATTTGTCATGTGAGGAGAGCCACCATCCCATGAGTGACATGAGTGACTCCACCATACGTGACATTGAGAGCATTTCCTATGAGAGGATGAGTGTGGCCACCACTAGCCCCACACATGAGAGCATGCCACACATACTATGTGAGGTTGAGCGCCATTTGAGTGACTCCACCAACCATATGAGTGAGTGCATCCTTGAGGGAGTGAATGAGCCACAACACTTAGAGAGTGAGGTAGTTGACACGGCATGTGAGGCCACTTTGATTTCTAACGACTTAACCTCTACTCCTAGTGTGTTTTCTTCTTTGGTGCTAGGTCTCCTACATGACGACATGCCTATCCTCGACGAGTCCATCCCTCCAATGGAGATGCCGATGTCCATGGTGGACGATGATGCACCCCCACATGGTTCCATCAAGATGAAGATGACAACGAGTGGATCTTCAACACCTCACCTACAACACATGAGCGACGCTCCAAAGGTAATATCGGTGATGGTGCTTCTCTTGTCCAACTAGTGGACACTCTTGACAATGATTGCTTGCATGATGTTGACACACCTATTTCCATGCTTCATGCTAGTGCGACTTCTTCATGCCTTGACTTACCTATTTGAGCATGTTGAGTTGCCTAGTTGTGATGTTATGCTCCATAGGATATCATGTGAAAATTCTTTTGGTCACATCATGTTGGACAAACCTTTGAACTTGTCATATGCTATGAGTGAGATCTCTCATATTGCATCATTTCAATCTCAACATAGTAACTATGCATGCCCCATTCAAATAAATCCCATTTGCACCTATGGCATAGATGACGAGACGATGGTCATTGGCTTTTGTTTTTCATGTGATGATATTGCCATGCTTCCTTTACATGATTTTCGCAATTCATCTACTATGCCATGCCATGATCACATTGAACCAAATATGCTTTGTTTTGGATGTTGTCATTATTCTCCATGTGATGTTGCTACTCATTCTCATGAGGATACCCCCATAGTTTCCTCATACATATTAGGAGATTTTGATGCATCTCATACTTTGCATGATTCCCATAATTGCGTGCACCATATGCATTCCATGAATAACAATGCTCTAGATATTTCTCATGATGCATTACATCCGTTGAGTCTCCATTATGCCAAGCATAACAACAAACCTCTCATGATGGATGACATGTTTCTATATTGTGCATGTCATTTATTTGAGCATTGGATATTTTGTGCTAACCGACACATGCACGTGCGCATCATGATGGATGATGTGTACATATACCATGCACACACAATTTTTCCTTTGTCTTTGTTTTGTGTAGGTACTCATGTATACTCGTCAACCTCTCAATCCCAAGAGTTGACGAAACGAGCTCTTGAGAGCAACGATGGCTTGGGATCACGTGGACTATCCTTACCACCGTTCCCTTCGCGCAAGGACTACGCGCATCTCTTCTACATGGCTCTCACACGGCTATGCGCTATTTACCACTCGTCACCTTATGCCCATACTATTGTGTTCACTTTGCATGTTATGCTTGCTCCTATGCCTTTGCCATGCAATTGTGACCCTTGCTTGCATCTACCCGTGATTCACCATTATGCTACTCTTATGTGTATTTGCATGCTTGGTGGAGATCCTTGTTGCTTTTGCCATGTTTACCATGTGCTTCATGCTATTGTTGAGTCTTATGTTGGGAGAGTCATGATGTTCCATTCCTATTTACATATGGCTTCTCACCAATACATTCATGCTATTCTACTCATATCCTGCTTTCATGCTTGTGCTATGACATGCGAATTATTCATGCCCACTATTTGCACACATGACATGCTTACCATGATTCCTTCTAGTAGGTTGCATCTTCGCACTACTAGCATACTTGACTTGATCGCTATGATTGCTTGCTATGTTGCATCACCCATGTTCCACTCTTACAAGCTTTCTTGGGTTGATGACATATATGTTCATGCCTCTCACTTGATTTGTCTTGAGCATTGTCTCTTGTCTCCATTAGTTGCGTCTCCCATATCACCTTGTATTGAGTGCCAACTTGCTATGCTTATTGATCTTGGAGACTTGGACACTTTACTTGTGATGCATGCTTGTTTGATTGAGCCTATTGCATTTGGTTGTTCTCGCATCATATGCCTCCATACTATGCAATACTCCCTTGTCCTTTCTTATGATGAGCATGATGCATACACTTGTTGGGTATCTTACCTCACAAATGATAGGTGTTTGCATTTGCACTAACCTCATTTGTTTTTTCGAGTGTTTGCCATGTTCTTTTGTTTTGAAGGATTCACAAGGCGGTACCATGATGAGACAACTTGGTCATGTGAAGGCATACACGATGTGCGAGACCAACATTTTCGACATTCTCATAAAGGTGAACTCCTCTTTGAGCCATCCTCAAATACGCATATTGGATGGGTCACTGTTTCATTGTTGTTTCCTTCTTGTTGTCTACATGATATATCTCGTGAACGGAGGGGCAACATTGGAGATTAGCTACATGGACCTTCACATTGAGGAGTGCTCGCACTTATTGGATGCATCTTCGGAATTCCACTCATGCTACGACATCGAGCTTTGGTACATCAACACTCCTTTGACTTTTTTACCACCACCTCCCTATTTGTAGATTGTGCTTCCTCATGTCATGCTCGATGGACATTTCATACTCACCACAAGTTTGCACCGTATGCATGGATTGACTCACATTATGCTTGTCTTGTTGCATCTATTTCCATGTCATCCATGATATATGAGCTTGTGCATTTCCTTAGCAAATTTGTTGTGATCTACCTTGATGGCATATTCATACATCATGATCATATTGTCGACCATCAATCGCATGATAATACCCACATATTGAGCATCCATTGCCATGTTCATGCATTTGATAAACCATCCCATTATGACATCATTTTGCACCGTGGTTGCATTGCTCATATTCATAACACAAATGTGTGCACAATGATTGCATTTGCTCCCATGAATGCTTTGCATATCATTCTAGATCATCTTGATAAACTTCATGTGCTTTGTCACGCACAATCTTGCCCAACGGACTCATATTTACTTCATGGACACTTTGTGTGCGCTAACCATTGTATTTCCAAGTGTACTTTGTGTTTGCTCATTTTGCATGTACCACATACCAGAGACACCTTGGAGTACTTGGATTGTGCAATGCCTTCATCTACGTCCAACTACGAGTCCGTCCACGACAACCGTTTCCATGGTGATGAGGATCACGATCCGAGGTTTGGATCTTTCCCAGGGAGGGGGTGGGGGTAGATGATGCGGAGCATCCCACGTTCATCCCCATGTACACTTCGACTACTCTCCAAGCCCCAAGAGGACATATGACGGGACCTCGAACATTCGCCATTGGACATAAGGTGAATTCACTCCTCTTCGAACCGTCACTTTCCGCATGTGAGACATGGCTACTACCTCATGCATGGACCTTGCATACACTCAGGTACAACCAAGATGAACATGGAGAATACAAGGACCAAGGCCAAGCATGGAAGAGAAGACGGAAGAAAGGAGAAGAAGAAGACGGAGCGGCTGCTGGAGCCAGGCCGGACATCCGGACCGCCGTCCGGATCATCCGAGCTCAGCCGGATCATTTGGATCCTCCCCCGGATCGTCCGGGTAACTATGCCGAAGACACCCGAAGGCTTCCGCCGAAGCCGGATCATCTGGGACTCCATCCGGATCATCCGGACCCTTGACGCCCGGATCATCCGAGACCCCGTCCGGATCATCCGGCCTTGCCTGCGTGCATGACTTGGGCCGAGGCCTGTGTACCCCTTCGCCCCTCACTTACCCCTTCGTGGCTTAGCACTATAAATAGACCTCCTCCTCCCCATTTTGAGGGTTAGCATTGTGATAGCTCATTTAGAGATAGAGCTCTGCTCATCCTGATAGAGACAAAGGTGTCCCGATGTTTCGATGAGATAGCAATCGTTTTCTGTGGGAGTCAACTTTGACGATCCGACTACGAACGGGCGAAGACGTCGCGCCTTAGCAATCGCTAAACCAACTTCCAAGGGGTTATTGACCATGCCAGAGCACGATCAACCTGACCACGAGGGTCTATTTCCTGCGAGCAAACGAAGAACAAGCAAGAAACTGAGATTGCAATCTGGATATTGCGAATAAAAGAGAAAAAGATTTATTAATGAAGGTGGGGTTCTGTGACGCCTTGGTCTGGTCGTTGAACACAAACGAAGTATGCGAAGTTGCAGCTATGGTGAACTTTTAATCTAAACAAAACCCAAGGAAAAAGCTACTAGATGGATCTACTTACATAGGAGCAAGGGGTGGCAGCCAAGTAGGTGGGAGAACGTCCCAAGGCAGCCTAAAACCAACCCTAGGTCGTACAAGGCTCATGGACCCAAGTGGAGGTGACGTAACACCTTTGGACTTGTAGTTTGACTCGAATTCTACTGCAGCGTCAGATTGTTTCGTCCATAACTCAGCGCTCCAGACGGTTTTTAAGGTGATTCCAATTAGGTTGGAAATATCATGAAATCCACTTTCCAACAAAAAAAGAATCACCCAATTCGGAGTCCGGATGAAAGAGTTCTTGGCGTTTTGAATCAGGTGTGTCTGTGCAGTCCGAATCTGAGACCAGAACGTGAGAGACTTGGGCTCTATCTTCTCTTGGGCCAAAAGTGACGTGAGAGAACTTCTTGAATAGAAAGTAAACATCTCTTTCTCCCTTATCTTCATATGTGTATTGTACAAATGTCCCATACACCTGCAATTAGACATGGCACAAAAGTTTGTGCAGTATTTTTGTCCTGGATGACATAAATAAATTATTGCATAATTTGCATTAGAAATCACCTCACAAATATACATGTATGCAATATATTTGGTCATATCCAAGGTATTCATGTCCTCATCATCCTCCCCTTCTTGAAAACAAAGTCGTCCTCGACATTGCTTAATCTGAAATGTGGCTAACAAAAGAGACAAGGTGTACATGTTGTATATGTATATGTCATCATTTTTACTTCCATTGATTTTTGCACATATGACACATGTATACATGAGTAACTTTCATAGATCATAAAATATAAAGCCAAAATACTATCATAAGTATAATGCATGAAAATATTGCAACTCAGTTTGCACATATAAGTGAAGCTCTTATTCATATCAAAAGATTGACAATATTCATCATTAAACCATCCCAACATTGTTGAATAAACCTTACTTGCATCAAATTTACATGCTACAACATGCTTAAATAAGAAAACATGCAATAAGTCATTCAACACAGAATCATCACCAAGATTAGAGGTCATATCAAAATGATTAAACATTGATTCTTTTGCATCAACAGTTAATTCAATGGGTGCACTCAAAATTGTCGGTATTTCAGTTGTTTGATCACATGACGCATTCATGACAGTATCAAGATTCTCTAAAATAGGTGATGTGCTCAAATCACCATGTAACTCAACACATGATGCATTCACGTTAACTAGGGATGCATCATTCTCATGTGAAGTTATATCATCAATACCTTTACTATTACCTTGTCGCAAAGACGTAGCTGATGTAGGTACAGACGTAGACAATGCACCATACTCTTGAGATGATGTCGCGCTCACAATCCAAGGTGGGGCTGCTCTAGTAGGTGCAACGGTGGAGGAACCAACCGACGGTGGTGAGCATGAACTGGAATAGTAGTTGTTGTAGTCACCCAATGCATCCTCCTATAACAGTCTCTCAAAGGTACAAGCACGAACATACATACCAGTAATGCAACGAGGAATATATTGAAATCTTGCCTGAATATCATGGTTCAAACCACCAAAAAATCTATTCATTGTATCATCCTCAGATTCTTCTATGTCACAATGATGCATATAAGATTTGAACTCTTGGTAGTAAGCATGCACAGTGTTGTTGCCTTGTTTAAATTGATCAAATTTGCGAAGAAATTCACGATGATAGTAAGGAGGGAAAAATTGTTGTCTCATTACATCTGATGAGGACATCAATACCATTGTTACACCCACAGCCCCTGCTGCTATACATACTGGACCAATTACTAGAGCTCGCGCACGCCAACTAAATTACCAGGTACTTCATTTCTTGGTAATGATTCTTATGTTCATGAGAATATGATGCTGCCTAAATTGGATACATTTGTTTTGCTTACAAATGAAGGGCCTAGCTTGGAGAAGGATGAACATTGGAGCAAGAGAAAGCATGGAGATGATGGCATGCGCAAGGGGAACAAGAACGGAGTTACGAGTGATGATTTCAGGTCTTTGAAGCCACCATAACGAGTGCATGAAGCCTTGGACGAAATATACAAGATGTCACTTCATAAATTTCGACCATAGGCTATTATAGGTGCTGCGTCACCTTTTTATTGGGCCAGGCCCATGTAATTTCGAAATACATTAGTATAGGCTATTTTTAGAGTCCGTATGTGTGGGGAAACAAGAGATACGGTTGATTTCGGACCCCTCCACCAAGGGCCACAAAATTCCCCCTCTCTTCCTCCATATATACATCCCTTAGGGCACCGTTTAGACTTTGGGTTTTGTTTAGATTGAAGTTCGCCATAGCTGCAACTTCGCGTACTTCGTTTGTTTTCAACGACCAGACAAAGATGTCACAGAACCCCACCTTGATCAATAAAGCTTTCATCTTATATTCACAATATCCAAATTGCAATCTCAGTTTCTTGCTTGTTCTTCATTTGCTCGCAGGAAATAGACCCCCGTGGTCAGGTTGATCATGCTCCGGTGTGGTCAATAACCTCTCGGAGTTGGTTTAGCGATTGCTAAGGCACGACGTCCACGCACGTTCGTAGTCGGATCGTCAAAGTCGACTTCCACCAAAGCGAAATCCATCATCTCATCGAAAGACGGGACACCTTTGCCTCTATCAAGTGGTATCAGATTTCCAGGTTGCTCGGTGAGATTTTACAGTGTTTCATAGTTTAGATCTAGTCTGTTCTTCATACTTATAGTCCACGAAAAAATCCACAAAAAAAATTAGGGTTAGTTCATCATATCCGAACCAGTCTAAGCCTTTGCATAATCTTTTTAGGGTTTTGCTTTGTTGAATTTGCGGTTGCATCGTCGTGTCTAGTTGCTGGTCTTAGCGTCTAGTCTTTTAGAGTTTCGTGTTCTGGTCATAAGTTGTCACGCCGCCACCGCACCATCATCATCGCCCCTGCCACCTACCACCACCACTCCGAATCCGTATCCATATACCACCACCAATCTGTGTCCATATACCACCACCGATCCATATCCATATACTGCCACCGCTACCACCACCGCTGCCATATACCACCACCATATACCACCACCAATCCGAGTTCCTTGCATATTAGGTTTGTTTTCGAGATCCATCTAGTTTCCGATTCGTGTTTCCTTGCCTGAGTAGGTTTCGGGAAAAAAAAGAGTCTGGAAACCACCCTCCATTTAGGCCCAAAATTTTCCGAAAACGCACTTGTCGAAAATTTTTCTGGCTATCCTATTTTTAGGTGTTTCTAAGCGTTTTGAGATAGTCGCTGTTATACAAAGTTTTTTTTTGACCCGTTTCCAGTTTTTGGGTCCGGGCTGTCGAAAAACAAATTGGTCGAAAAAATTTCGTGCCCATCCTGTCAGTTTGACCGGGGAAGAGTTTTGAGACACTCGCCATTATAGTGATTTTTCGCAAAAAAAACAAAAAAAGAGCAGCGCAAAAAAAAGCTCTAGCACGGTCTAGCCTAGGACCAGCACAGTACCGTCGTTTACGTGCAGCGCCGTGATTTTGTTAGTGTTCTAGGTTCACGTCTCTAGCACGGTCTAGCCTAGGACCAGCACAGTACCGTCGTTGAGCGTTTATTCAACTTTGCATCTCTGAATTGATTATTGCTGACCCTTTTTGCTACCATATTATAAGCCTTCCCAGCTCCACATATATCTACGTCGTGCGTTTGACTCTCCCTGGTAATCGCTCTATCCAAGCTTTGAGAGTTTTGCCTACAACGGTTCCCGGTCACCGCCTGCTGCTCGGTAAGAACTCGTAAGAATTTGAGATTTGCTTGACGGATTTGTGACACCCACCACCACCTCTTGTTAGTAGTCTGTAGGATCATATTCTGTGTGTTTCTATTGCTGCTAACCATGCCAGGATCACAAGCCGATGAGACTGACTGGGAGAACATGATGAATAAGGATTTGCGTGATAAATTTCAGCAAATGATGAGTGGACAGGTGCAAGATGTGTTAAACAGATTTGAAGAGGCCATGGAGAAGATAGATGGCATGGAGAAGACGTTCGAAACAAAGCTCAATAACAAGTTTAATGAATTTCTCGCGCGTCTTCCACCACCACCACCCGCTGCACCTAATGCACCTCTCCAACAACAACAACAACGACTACCTCCACGTCGCAAAACAGACCTTCGCCGAGCGAGCCGTGTCCCTTGCGTTTGGCCAAACTGTTGGTGCTGCTGTTGCGGAGGAGGATGATTATGTGGGAGATTACGAGGATGAGGTTGATCAAAATCAGAACTACGTGCAACCACCTGCACCACAACCACCAGGTCGTCCACATGCAAATATTCACAATGGTAGGCCTGCACCACCACCTCAGGTACGAGATGATGTCCATATTCCTAAATTAAAATTGAATATTCCACCATTTCAGGGTAGATATGTTCCTGATATATATCTTACTTGGGAGTACATGTTCACAATATCCTGAGGAGAGACGGGTTGTTGCTGCTGTTTGTGCTTTCACTAGTTTTGCATGTGTATGGTGGTCTGAACATTGTAGATTATATCCTATTCCAACTACTTGGGCTGCTTTGAAAACTGCTATGTGTACGCGTTGGGTTCCACCATATTATCAATGTGAATTGCTTCAAAAATTGCAGCGTTTAAGACAAGGGAAAAATTCTGTAGAAGAATATTATCAGGAATTACAAACTGGCATGATTAGATGTGGTATTGTTGAGGAGAATGAAGCTATGCTTGCACATTTTCTGGGTGGATTAAATAGAGAGATTCAGACCATTCTAGACTATAAGTAGTATACTAATATCACTCGTTTATTCCATCTTGCTTGTAAAGCTGAACGTGAAGTGCAGGATCGACAAGCATTGGCGCGAACTAACTTTTCTACAGGCCGACCTTCATCATGGACACTGCGTGCATCTTCTACTTCAACTGCACCAGCACCTCCATCAGGCACAACCACCATTATCTTCCAAGAGCGCACCTGCGGGGCCTGCACAAAGTTCTTCTTCTTCCATAGCATCAACAGGGCACACAAGTGATATTATTTGTCGTTGTTGTAAGGGAAGAGGTCATTATGCGAGAGAATGCAAATCTCAGCGTGTGATGATTGCTATGGATGATGGTGGGTATGAGTCCGCTAGTGACTATGATGAGGAGACTTTGGCTCTTATTACCTGTGAAGAACATGGTGGAGATGATTCTGATCATGAGACGCAATACATGGCTCCTGAAGACGCTGACAGGTACGAATGTTTAGTTGCTCAATGTGTTTTGAGTGTGCAGGTCACACAAGCTAAGCAAAATCAGAGGCACAATTTGTTCCATACCAAGGGAGTTGTGAAGGAACGTTCTGTGCGCGTCATCATAGACGGAGGGAGCTGCAACAACTTGGCTAGCATGGCGATGGTGGAGAAGCTTTCTCTCACCACAAGACCACATCCACATCCTTACTACATCCAATGGTTCAACAACAGCGGCAAGGTTAAGGTAACACGTACTGTTCGTGTGCATTTTAGTATCTCTACATATGCTGATTATGTTGATTGTGATGTGGTACCTATGCTAGCATGTTCCTTATTACTTGGTAGACCATGGCAATTTGATAAAAATTCTGTACACCATGGTAGAAACAATCAGTATACTCTTGTTCATAAGGATAAAAATATTACTTTGCTTCCTATGACTCCTGATTCCATTTTGAAAGATGATATTAATAGAGCTAATAAAGCAAAACAGGAGAAGAATAAGAGTGAAAATCAGATTGTGGCAAAAGAATTTGAGCAACAAATGAAGCCTAATAATAAACCAACTAGTGTTGCTTCTGAAATTAAATTGAAAAGTGCATGTTTATTTGCCACCAAATCTGATATTGATGAGCTAGATTTTAGCAAATCTGTTTGCTATGCTTTTGTGTGCAAAGAGGCATTATTTTCATTCGAGGACGTGCCTTCCTCTTTGCCTCCTGCTGTCACTAACATTTTGTAGGAGTTCGCCGATGTCTTTCCACAAGACGTGCCACCAGGATTACCACCTATTCGAGGGATTGAGCATCAGATTGACTTAATTCCCGGTGCTTCACTGCCAAACCGTACCAATCCAGAGGAGACAAAGGAGATTATGCGTCAAGTACAAGAGCTTCTCGACAAAGGTTATATACGCGAATCCCTTAGTCCTTGTGCTGTTCCTATTATTCTAGTGCAGAAAAAGGATGGTACATCACATATGTGTGTTGATTGTAGAGGCATTAATAATATTAATATTCGTTATCGTCATCCTATTCCCAGGCTAGATGATATGCTTGATGAATTGAGTGGCTCTACAATATTCTCCAAAGTTGATTTGCGTAGTGGATACCATCAAATTCGTATGAAATTGGGGGATGAATGGAAAACATCATTTAAAACTAAGTTTGGATTATATGAGTGGTTAGTCATGCCTTTTGGGTTAACTAATGCGCCTAGTACTTTCATGAGACTAATGAATGAAGTTTTACGTGCTTTCATTGGACAATTTGTGGTAGTCTATTTTGATGATATACTGAATTATAGCAGATCTTTGGAAGAACATTTGGAACATTTACGTACTGTTTTTATTGCTCTACATGATGCACGTTTGTTTGGTAACCTTGGGAAGTGCACCTTTTGCACCGACCGAGTATCTTTTCTTGGCTATGTTGTTACTCCACAGGGAATTGAAGTTGATAATGCCAAGATTGAAGCTATTGAGAGTTGGCCGCAGCCCAAAACGGTCACACAAGTGAGGAGTTTTCTTGGCCTCGCTGGATTCTATAGGCGTTTTGTGAGAGATTTCAGCACCATTGCTGCACCTCTCAATGAGATTACAAAGAAAGATGTGCCTTTTCTTTGGGGTACCGCACAGGAAGAAGCCTTCACGGTATTGAAAGATAAGTTGACACATGCTCCTTTGCTCCAACTTCCTGACTTTAATAAGACTTTTGAGCTTGAATGTGATGCTAGTGGAATTGGATTAGGAGGTGTGTTATTACAAGATGGCAAACCTGTTGCATACTTTTCTGAAAAATTGAGTGGGCCTAGTCTGAATTATTCTACTTATGATAAAGAACTATATGCTCTTGTTCGGACTTTAGAAACATGGCAACATTATTTATGGCCCATAGAATTTGTTATACATTCTGATCATGAATCATTGAAACATATTATAAGTCAAGCTAAACTGAATCATAGACATGCTAAACGGGTTGAATTCATTGAGACTTTCCCTTATGTCATTAAACACAAGAAGGGAAAATAAAATGTTATTGCTGATGCATTGTCCCGTCGCTATACTATGCTTTCACAACTTGACTTCAAAATATTTGGTTTGGAGACCATCAAAGGTCAATATGTGCATGATGCTGATTTTAAAGATGTAATGCAGAATTGTAAAGAAGGAAGAATGTGGAACAAGTTCGTCGTTAACGATGGATTTGTGTTTCGTGCTAACAAGCTATGCATTCCAGCTAGCTATGTTCTTCTTTTGTTGTTGCAGGAGGCACATGGAGGAGGATTAATGGGACACTTTGGCGTGAAGAAGACGGAGGACGTACTTGCTACACATTTCTTTTGGCCAAAGATGAGACGGGATGTTGAGCGTTTTATTGCTCGCTGCACTACATGTCAAAAAGCTAAGTCACGACTCAATCCTCATGGTTTATATATGCCTTTGCCTGTACCTAGTGTTCCTTGGGAGGATATATCTATGGACTTTGTTTTAGGTTTACCTCGAACAAAGAAGGGGAGGGCTAGCATATTTATTGTTGTGGATAGATTCTCAAAAATGGCACACTTTATACCATGTCATAAAAGCGATGATGCTGTTAATGTTGCTGATTTGTTCTTTCGTGAAATTATTCGCTTGCATGGTGTGCCAAATACTATTGTTTCAGGTCGTGATACTAAATTTCTTAGCCACTTTTGGAGATGTTTATGGGCTAAGTTGGGTCTAAACTGCTTTTTAGTACTACTTGTCGCCCCTAAACTGATGGACAAACTGAAGTAGTCAATAGAACATTGTCTACTATGCTTAGGGCTGTTTTGAAGAATAATAAGAAAATGTGGGAGGAATGCTTGCCTCATATTGAATTTGCTTATAATCGTTCATTGCATTCTACTACTAAGATGTGCCCTTTTGAAGTTGTGTATGGTTTCCTACCTCGTGCACCTATTGATTTGTTGCATCTTCCATCTTCGGAGAAGGTTAATTTTGATGCTAAACAACGTGATGAATTGATTTTAAAAATGCATTAGTTAACTAAGGAAAACATTGAGCGTATGAATGCTAAATATAAACTTGCTGGAGATAAGGGTAGAAAACATGTTGTGTTTGCACCTGGAGATCTTGTTTGGTTACATTTGCGTAAAGATAGATTTCCTGATTTGCGCAAATCAAAGCTAATGCCACGTGCTGATGGTCCCTTTAAGGTGTTAGAGAAAATAAATGATAATGCATACAAATTTGAGTTGCCTGCAGATTTTGGGGTTAGTCCCACTTTTAAGATTGCAGATTTGAAGCCTTATTTGGGTGAGGAAGATGAACTTTCGTCGAGGACGACTTCATTTCAAGAAGGGGAGGATGATGAGGACATCAATACCATTGTTACACCCACAGCCCCTGCTGCTATACATACTGCACCAATTACTAGAGCTCACGCACGCCAACTAAACTACCAGGTACTTTCATTTCTTGGTAATGATTCTAATGTTCATGAGAATATGATGCTGCCTAAATTGGATACATTTGTTTTGCTTACAAATGAAGGGCCTAGCTTGGAGAAGGATGAACATTGGAGCAAGAGAAAGCATGGAGATGATGGCATGTGCAAGGGGAACAAGAACGGAGTTACGAGTGATGATTTCAGGTCTTTGAAGTCACCATAACGAGTGCATAAAGCCTTGGACGAAATATACAAGATGCCACTTCATAAATTTCGTCCATAGGCTATTATAGGTGTTGCGTCACCTTTTTATTGGGCCAGGCCCATGTAATTTCGAAATACATTAGTATAGGCTATTTTTAGAGTCTGTATGTGTGGGGAAACAAGAGATAGGGTTAGTTTCGGACCCCTCCACCAAGGGCCATGAAATTCACCCCCTCTTCCTCCATATATACAGCCCTTAGGGCACCGTTTAGACTTTGGGTTTTGTTTAGATTAAAGTTCGCCATAGCTGCAACTTTGCGTACTTCATTTGTGTTCAACGACCAGACAAAGGCATCATAGAACCCCACCTTGATCAATAAAGCTTTCATCTTATATTCGCAATATCCAGATTGCAATCTTAGTTTCTTGCTTGGTCTTCGTTTGCTCGCAGGAAATAGACCCTCGTGGTCAGGTTGGTCGTGCTCCGGCGTGGTCAATAACCTCTCGGAGTTGGTTTAGTGATTGCTAAGGCGCGACATCCACGCACGTTCGTAGTCGGATCGTCAAAGTCAACTTCCACCAAAGCAAAATCCATCATCTCATCGAAAGATGGGACACCTTTGCCTCTATCAACATCTTTCAAATGTTTCCAAGTTGTGGGTTGGTTATCAATGTTTTTCTTACAATGCACACTCCACCAAACAGAAGCAAAACCAGTGAATGCTCTAGTGGCAGCTCGTACTCTCTCAAGTTTAGAAAAGTCGTGGTGACGAAAAACTTGTTCTACTTCAAGCTCCCAAGCTAGATAAATAGCAGGATTAAATCTACCCTCAAATGACGGTAAAGAGATAACCTGACCATGTGCTTGTGTGTGTTGTCCCAACTCTCGTGATGGTGAAAATTTGTCTATCGTCCAAGAACTTCTATCTTCGGAACGTGTCATGATTAGTAGAAACAAGAAACAAAATTCGAGAATAATGTTCCTATGCACTACTAGGAGGTGGTTGTAAAGTGCTCACAGTAAAGCAAATATCAATATCTTACAAGTTCTTACCATGCAGCAGGTGGTGACAAGCAACCAGCGGTGTCAAATAACTCTGAAGATTGTGTAAAGCGATTGCCAGGGGAACGTATGTATACACGGTGTAGAAATATGTGGAGCTGGATTGGCTATATATGGTAGCAAATTTTTTAGCAATAATCAATTCAAAGATGCAATGTTGAATAAACGCTCAACGACGATACTGTGCTGGTCCAAGGCTAGACCGGACTAGACACGCGAGTCTAGAACACTAATGAGGTCACGGCATAGCACAACTAGCATCAATGAAGGATACTAAATAGCTCTTGACAGCAAGATATAAGTGAAGATCACAACGGCAGTGAAGATAATGATGAAAAACAACTGCCAAGCAGGACATACAACAACTCTCTCTCCAACTTTCCTCTTGAAAAGTTTGAGCCAATTTTCTGAGAAATTCTTTCAAAGCATGCTACTAACTCAAGCTTTCCAATTCAAAAAGAATCACTCAATTCCGAGTTGATATGAGGAGTCAAAGAATTCTAACACTGGCCTGAAAAATTGGAACAAGCTGTGTTCACGAACTTCAGAGGGCAAAAAGACCTATTTACAAGCCGATTTTGAGGTGTCAAATATTGAACTAGATTCTGCAACTATTTAGATGCGGCTCGTCTCTAACTTCAATTTGGGTACTCACGGAGCCAAAACGGACTTCGTATGAGGAAGATATACCTGTTTTACTGAACAGTGCGCAAAACAGATTCCAATCCGAATTCAGGTACGAGATTGATTCTAGATAGATCCGATTTTTTTTCTTCTCTCTTTTTTTTCTCAGGTTTTTTTTCCTTTTTCTTCTCTCTCTTTTTCTTTTTTTTCTTTCCTTTTTTCTCTATCTTTTTTTTCTTCCTCTTTCCAAGACAAACTAGATAAGATGCAGATTGGATCAGGCGAAGATGTGAATGACCTCAACTATGATTATGACAATGAACAGTGCATAGCACGTGGTGGGAATTAATAGATGGGATGGTGGACAGCGGAAGGGATAATGATGCAGCGGCGGCGTGACTAATGTGAATAGAACTCGAAACTCTAAAGGAACTAGACACTAAGACCAGCAACTGACACGACGATGCAACCGATAATTCAACTATGCAAGCAATGAATAGAAAATTGCAAAGGCTCAGACTGGCTTGGATAAAGGATGAACAGATCTAACTTTTTTTGTGGCTTTTTCATGGACTGTAGGTATGAATGACAGGTGCGATCTAAACTATGAAAAACTGTAAAATCTCACTGGAAATCTGATACCACTTGATAGAGACAAAGGTGTCCCGATGTTTCGATGAGATAGCAATCATTTTCTGTGGGAGTCGACTTTGACAATCCGACTATGAACGGGCGAAGACGTCGCGCCTTAGCAATCGCTAAACCAACTTGCAAGGGGTTATTGACCACGCAGGAGCATGATCAACCTGACCACGAGGGTCTATTTCCTGCAAGCAAACGAAGAACAAGCAAGAAACTGAGATTGCAATCTGGATATTGCGAATAAAAGAGAAAAAAGCTTTATTAATGAAGGTGGGGTTCTGTGATGCCTTGGTCTGGTCGTTGAACACAAACGAAGTACGTGAAGTTGCAGCTATGGCAAACTTTTAATCTAAACAAAACCCAAGGAAAAAGCTACTAGATGGATCTACTTATATAGGAGCAAGGGGTGGCGGCCAAGGAGGTGGGAGAACGTCCCAAGGCAGCCTAAAACCAACCCTAGGTCATACAAGGCTCATGGGCTCAAGTGGAGGTGACGTAACACCTTTGGACTTATAGTTTGACTCGGATTCTGCTACAGCGTCAGATTGTTTCGTCCATAACTCAACACTCCGGACGGATTTTCAGGTGATTCCAATTGGGCTGGAAAGATCATGAAATCTAGTTTCAAACAAAAAATGAATCATCCAATTTGGAGTCCGGATGAAAGAGTTCTTGGCGTTTTGAATCAGGTGTGTTTGTGCAGTCCGAATCTGAGTCCAGAACGTGAGAGACTTGGACTTTATCTTCTCTTGGGCCAAAAGTGACGTGAGAGAACTATTTGAACAGCAAGTAAACATATCTTTCTCCCTTATCTTCATATGTGTATTGTACTAATGTCCCATACACCTGTAATTATACATGGCACAAAAGTTTGTGAAGTATTTTTGTCCTGGATGACATAAATAAATTATTGCATAGTTTGCATTAGAAATCACCTCACAAATATACATGTATGCAATATATTTGGTCATATCCAAGGTAGTCATGTCCTCATCACATCCGTACCGGATCTACTCCACGTGAGGGACCATGCCTCTTCGGAGAAGATCCATGTGGATTCAAGGCCTCCATCCGGAGAAGACAATCAAGACCTCCTCACGGAGAAGAATGGCTACTTCTGTATCCTTCCTTTGTTGATTTTGGATCATGTGTTACTTGTGCTTTGATGATCTAGACCTTGTGTGATCGATCTCTTGTCGGTTGAGTGTCTCTCTTGTTCTTTCCCGTGAATTACTCGTGTTCTTCCGCGCGTTCTTCATGTTTCTCGCGTAGGATCCTCTCCAAACGTGAAAGATCGGCCCCATAGGGTTCCGCCCTACATCAGGGAGCCCCTGCCCGAGATCCACCGATTTTGATACTGACATTGGTGCTTTCACTGATAGTTACACTGTTGGATCGCCGCAAGGATCGATTGGTCGCTTGTTCATCAACGACGCCGTCCATGCCAGGGACATCTTCGTCCCTGACCAAGTTTTTGCGTTTGGCAGTGTCATGCTGCACACTGATCCGACTGGCCGCCTTGGCCAGGTTGGAAACTTTTCCCCCAGCAGGAGATTAAGTTCAGGAACCTACAGTTCACCATTGACTCCCGGGGAGATCTCGGAGTAAAAACATGATCTTCAAATAAAACAGTGCGACCTCTTTGTGGAGATAGCACCCCGGTTGTACATGCACGAGAACCAGCCCTACCACACATAACCCAGACTCTCACAGATTGAACGCCTACTACGATGGACAGAGAACCCGCTTCACCCAATCTAACCCCAACCTGAGTAGATGGTAACCCGGTTCCTGTTGACACAGCACCATCTCCACCACAGAGCTCCCAAACAAGAGCAGTTAGTAAGGTAGACACCTATTCCTCTAGAGGAAGCATAACCAGCCATTCGTAGTTTAGCATCTATCGCATTTGATGTTGTTAAATCCTATGTGCGTATCTTCCTATCACTGAAATATTATACTGAAGATGAAGGAAAATGCCAGTTGCACGTGCTCATCCAGGAGTTGATGAGGACATCAGTACCATTGGTACACCCACAGCCCCTGCTGCTATACATAGTGGACCAATTACTAGAGCTCGCGCACGCCAATTAAATTACCAGGTACTTTCGTTTCTTGGTAATGATTCTAATGTTCATGAGAATATGATGTTGCCTAAATTGGATACATTTGTTTTTCTTACAAATGAAGGGCCTAGCTTGGAGAAGGATGAACCTTGGAGCAAGAACAAGCATGGAGATGATGGCATGCGCAAGGGGAACAAGAACGGAGTTACAAGTGATGATTTCAGGATGTTGAAGCCACCATAATGAGTGCATGAAGCCTTGGACGAAATATACAAGAGGTTACTTCATAAATTTCATCCAGAGGCTATTCTAGGTGTTGCGTCACCTTATTATTGGGACAGGCCCATGTATTTTCGAAATACTTGAGTATAGGCTGTTTTTAGAGTCCGTATGTGTGGGGAAACAAGAGATAGGGTTGGTTTCGAACCCCTTCCCGAAGGGCCACAAAATTCCCCCTCTTCCTCCATATATACAGCCCTTAGGGCGTTGTTTAGACTTTGGGTTTTGTTTAGATTAAAGTTCGCCATAGCTGCAACTTCACGTACTTCGTTTGTGTTCAATGACCAGACAAAGGCGTCACAGAACCCCATCTTCATTAATAAAGCTTTCCTCTGTTATTCGCAATATCCAGATTGCAATCTTAGTTTCTTGCTTGTTCTTCGTTTGCTTGCAGGAAATAGGCCTTCGTGGTCAGGTTGATCGTGCTCCAGCGTGGTCAATAACCTCTCAGAGTTGGTTTTGCGATTGCTAAAGCACGACGTCCTCGCACGTTCATAGTGGGATCGTCAAAGTCGACTTCCACCAAAACGATAGCCACCATCGCATAGAAAGACAGGACACCTTTGCCTCTATCAAGTGGTATCAGATTTCCAGGTTGCTCGATGAGATTTTACAGTTTTTGCTAGTTTAGATCTAGTCTGTTCTTCATACCTATAGTCCACGAAAAAGCCAAAAAGATTAGGGTTAGTTCATCATATCCGAACCAGTCTGCGCCATTGCATAATCTTTTCTGTATTTGCGTTGTTGAATTTGCGGTTGCATCATCGTGTCTAGTTGCTGGTCTTAGTGTCTACTCCTTTAGAGTTTCGAGTTCTGTTCACAAGTTGTCACACCGCCGCCGCCACATCATCATCATCACCGCTGCCATATACCACCATCGTCATCACCGCTGCCATATACCACCATCGTCATCACCGCTGCCATCTACCACCATCGTCATCACCGCAGCCATATACCACATATCCACTGCCATCACGATAATCCGAGTCCACCTCCATCACAGATTCGCCACCAGTCCGTGTTCCACCACCCTACATATCTCCGCCACCAGTCCGAGTTTCCACCAGATTCATATCCACCATCAGTTATAGTCCGAGTCTAGTATTTTTTGCTTTGTTTTCAATTTCCAGATCACACCATACTCCGAGTCGTGACAGAGAAGGACTCTCGAACTTTCGTGTTACCCGCATTAGAAAAATAGCTCTAGTTAAAAAAACGAAGTCTGGAAAATTCTAGCTAGGCAGTTTCTAGACCATTTGTAGACTTTTTCGAAAAAAATTGTTGCGGAGAAAAAACAAAAGAGGAAAAATATGCAAAAAAAAGTGAAAAAAGAGAAAAAATTCGGAGTGCTCCTCCCTTGTTTAGTGCAGCGCTGTGATTTTGTTAGTGTTCTAGGCTCGCATCTCTAGCACGGTCTAGCCTAGGACCAGCACAGTACTGTTGTTGAGCGTTTATTCAACTTTGCATCTCTGAATTGATTATTGCTGACCCTTTTTGCTACCGTATTATAAGCCTTCCCAGCTACACATACATCTATGTCGTGCGTTTGACTCTCCCTGGTAATCGCTCTATCTAAGCTTTGAGAGTTTTGACTACAATGATTGCCGATCACCACCTGCTGCTGGGTAAGAACTGGTAAGAATTTGAGATTCGCTTGACGGATTTGTGACACCCCACCACCACCATATTCCAGTAGTCTGTAGGATCATATTCTTGTCTGTTTCTATTGCTGCTAACTATGCCAGGAACACAAGCCGACGAGATTGACTGGGAGAACATGACAAACAAGGAGCGTCATGATAAGTTTCATCAAATGTTGGGTCAACAGGTGGAAGATGTGATGGCCAGCTTTGGAAAGGCATTGGAGAGGATGGATGACATTGAGAAGAAAATTGACACCAAGTTGGACGCCAAGTTCGATGAATTACTCAAACGTATCACACAACCAGTTCTACGCCGCGATACAGTAGGGCGAGCATAGCGTGTTCCTATTGAGCTAGGACAAAATTCTGGTGCCGCTGCTACTGCTGTTGGTGCTTCTGTAGCTCCTCCTGCTACTGCAGAGGTGGGGGACTATTACGAGGATGAGGTTGATCAAAATAGAACTACGTGCAGCCACCAGCACCACCACCAGCAGGTTGACCTCAGTTATATATTCGCAACAGTAGGCCTGCACCACCACCTCAGGTACGAGATAATGACCATATTCCTAAACTAAAATTTAATATTCCACCATTTGTGGGTAGATATGTTCCTGATATATATCTTACTTGGGAGTTAGAAACTGAACAACGTTTTACATGTTTACAATATCCCGAGGACAGACGGGTTGCTGCTGCTGTTTGTGCTTTCACTAGTTTTGCATGTGTATGGTAGTCTGAACATTGTAGATTATATGCTATTCCAACTACTTGGTGATGTAGGGCGGAACCCTATGTGGACGATTGATGTAGGGTGTAACCCTAGGTGGACGATCTTACACGTTTGGAGTGGATCCTACGGGGAATCACGAAGAACATGCGGAAGCACAAAGGGGAAACAAGGGGAAAACGAGAGAGAATCACTAAACCGACAAGGAATCAATCACACAAGTGCTAGATCACCGAAAACAAAGAGTAACTCATGATCCACAATCAACAAAGGTAAGGATACAAAGGAACCGTTCTTCTCCGCGAGGAGGTCTTGATGGTCTTCCCTAGAAAGGGGTCTTGAATCCGCTTAGGGGATCTTCTCCGAAGAGTGCATGAACTCCGAGGAGAAGTATGCAAGTGGATGAGCAAGGCTCTCACACAAATATTAGCTAAACCAATGCTAACCCTAAAATGTACGGGATGAGGGAGTATAAGGGGTACATGGGTCACGGCCCAAAGGAGCTGCGCGCAGGCCGAGGGTGCCGAATGTCCGGGCGACGGGCCGGATGTCCGGGCGCTCATGAGGTGCCGGATGTCCGGGCTGGAGGGGCCGGATATCCGGGCTAGTGGAGTTGACTCTTCTGTGCCCTTGAGGGGCGACGCCGGATGTCCGCTCGGAGGGGCCGGATGTCCACGGCTTCGGGAGGCGCCGGATGTCCGGGGCGAACGCCGGACGTCCGGGCTGTCGGGGCAAGCTTATGTGCTCCCTGGACACTAGTACCGGATGTCCGGGATTTAGGCCGGATTTCTGGTGGGGGCCGGATGTCCGGGCTGGATGCCGGATGTCCGGTCCCTGTAGCTTCTTCTACAGATGCTTGGCCTTGTGGATCTCCAGGGGCCGGATGTCCGGGGTCCTGGCCGGATGTCCGGTGCCTGGAGGCTGTCCTTGCCTTCTTCCATTGGTTCTCTTCTTCCACGGACTTGGGGTCTTGACCATCTTCACGTGCATCCTCGGGAGGGTCCTCTTGGTACCTAATCATGCACAACATTCCGGATTGAGGTAGTAGCCATGTCTCGAGAGGATCATATGAGATATCATTAAGGAGAGAACTCACCTCGGTCTCGAGAGCTCTAGCACGTGCTCTAGTCATGGGCCCTCTTGGGGCTTGGTGAGATGATGGAAGGTCCATGGGGATGACCTAAGGATGCTCCGCATCATTTCCCCTCCCTTGGGAAAGATCCGACCTCGGATTGAAATCCTCATCACCATGGTACGGGGAGAGATTAGAGACGTTGAAGATGTCGCTCACGTTGTACTTGTCGCGTGGGAGATCGATCTTGTAAGCGTTGTTGTTGTAGCGTGCTAGTACCTTGAAGGGTCCGTCGGCTCGAGGGAGAAGCTTGGACTTGCGTTCGTTGGGGAAACGGTCCTTGCGAAGGTGTAGCCACACGAGGTCCCCAATGTTGAATTTCATGGGATGCTTGTTGACATTGAGCTTGGTCGCGAGTCGTTGTACTTGGCGCTCGATGGTGTGCCTTGTATCTTCATGCATCTTCTTGATGTAGCTTGCACGGGCACTTGCGTGGAGGTTGTTGCGCTCTTGTAGAGGAAGAGGTAGAATGTCCAATGGGGACAACGGGTTGAAGCCGTAGACGACCTCGAAGGGGGACTTGCCGGTCGTCGAATGTCTTGCACGGTTGTAGGCGTACTCGGTGATGGGTAGACACTCCTCCCACTCCTTGATGTTCGTCTTGATCAACACGCGAAGTAGAGTGGATAGTGTATGGTTCGTCACCTCCATTTGGCCGTGGGTTTGAGGGTGGTATGCGGATGAGAACAAGAGCTTGATTCCAAGCTTGGCGCATAGGGTCTTCCAAAAGTAACTCAAGAACTTGACGTCGCGGTTGGAGACGATTGTCTTTGGTACTCCATGGAGACGCAGGATTTCCCTACAAAAGAGATTTGCAACGTGTGAAGCATCGTCTATCTTGTTGCAAGGGATGAAATGTGCCATCTTAGAAAATCGGTCCACAACAACAAACATGGAGTCGTTGCCATTTTGAGTTCTAGGCAAACCAAGTACAAAATCCATGCTAATGTCTTCCCAAGGTTGATAAGGAATAGGAAGAGGCATGTAAAGACCATGGGATTGAGCTTTAGACTTAGCTTTGCGACAGGTAGAGCATTGGGTGGTGAAGCGTGAGACGTCACGGAACATCTTGGGCCAATAGTAGTTCTTGGAGAGCGTGGCGAATATCTTGTCGCGTCCGAAATGTCCCATGAGTCCACCTCCATGAGCCTCTTGCAAAAGGAGCAAACGAAGAGAAGACTCGGGAATGCAAAGTTTGTTAGCTCTCATAAGATAACCATCCCTGATGTAATATTGTTCCCAAGATGTGTGCGTCCAACATTTAGCATAAGGAGTTCCAAAAGATGGATCATTAGCATACAAGTCTTTTATGTGCTCAAAGTCAATAACATTCAACTCAAGTTTAGTGACAAGCGTGCATATCCGTGAAAGTGCATCGGCAACTACATTTTCCTTACCCTTAATGTACATGATCACATAGGGAAAATATACAATAAATTCACTCCATTTGGCATGACGCTTGTTCAACTTAGTTTGACCTTTTAAGTACTTAAGCGTTTCATGATCGGTATGGATGACAAACTCATGAGGTCTAAGATAATGTTCCCAAACATGTAGCACACGCACTAAGGCATACAATTCTTTTTCATAGATGAGATAGTTAAGTTGAGCATCGGAGAGTTTTTCACTAAAATATGCAATGGCTCGTTTTTCTTGCATCAAAACTCCGCCAATTACGGTACCACTTGCATCACAATGAACCACAAAAGTTTTGTCAAAATTAGGCAAAGCAAGAATCAGGGCATGAGTAAGCAAAGACTTGAGCTCATCAAAAGCGGTGGATTGCAGAGATCCCCAAACAAATGGAGCATTCTTCTTACTCAAGGCACGCAAAGGAGCTGCGATAGTGCTAAAATCTTTCGCAAAGCAGCGATAAAAACCTGCTAGACCAAGAAAACTACGCACTTGTTGCAAATTGGTGGGTTGGGGCCAAGTTTTAATTGCTTCAATTTTAGATTCATCAACATGGACACGCTTGGAAGATACAACAAAACCCAAGAAAACCACTTTGTCAACACAAAATGTGCACTTTTTCATGTTTGCATAAAGACTTTCCTTGCAAAGGGTTTGTAAAACAGCCCTAACATGATTAAGATGCTCTTTCATGGTTTTTCTAAACACAAGAATGTCATTGAAATAAACCACAACAAAGACTCCAGTATAAGGGCGAAGCACATAATGCATGAGGCGCACGAAAGTACCGGGAGCCTCCGATAAACCCATAGGCATAACTAACCACTCATATAGGCCAAATTTGGTTTTGAAAGCAGTTTTCCATTCATCACCCTCTTGAATGCGTATTTGGTAATAGCCACTTTTAAGATCAATTTTTGAGAAAAAGTTGGCTCCACTAAGTTCATCAAGCATATCATCTAAGCGAGGAATGGGATGCCTATAGCGAATGGTAATAGCATTTATAGGTCTACAATCGGAACACAAGCAGAAACTTCCATCGGGCTTAGGCACAAGTATAACGGGAACGGCACAAGGGCTTAGGCTTTCACGTACATGACCGTTGTCGATGAGTTGTTGTACTTGCCATTGAATATCCTTGGTTTCTTCGGGGTTGAAACGGTATGGAGCTTTGTTTGGGAGAGGCGCTCCGGGGATGAAGTCGATTCGATGCTCAATGCCTCGAAGGGGAGGTAGACCCGGAGGTAGCTCATCGGGAAAAACATCTTGGAATTCTTGCAAAAGAGATTGAAACACTAAAGGTAGCTCGTGAGAGGTGTCAGTTTTTGGTTCCCCATCCTTGCACACAAGAACAAAGTGCATCACACTCGATGGGTTCTCACACGCTTCTCTCATCTCACTTTTTGTGGCAAATAGTATGAGGTTTTTCTCTCTAGCCGAAGAGGCGCTCAAGTTTGGCTTGTGGCTCTCACTCACTTTTTGGTGGATCACTTTCTCACTCTTCTCTCCATGATGGGTGGCTTGCTTGTCGGCTATCACTTGACTAGGAGACATAGGTCGTAGCACATATTCCTTCCCTTTCATCTTGAAGCTATAGTGATTGGTGCGCCCATTGTGGATGACACCACGGTCGAATTGCCATGGTCGACCAAGAAGGAGGTGGCAAACGGTCATTGGGACCACATCACACTCCAAAGTGTCCTCATATGCACCAATTTTGAAGGAGACTTGGACCGTATGCTCAACTCGGACAGTGCCGGAGTCACTTAGCCATTGAACCTTGTAGGGGTGCGGGTGCTTCCTCTTTAGCAATTGAAGCTTGGAGCATAGTTCTTCACTTGCCAAGTTGTGAGAACTACCTCCATCGATGATGACCTTGATGGCTCTTCCATTGATGCTGGCCTTGGTGTGGAAGATATGGCATCGTTGGTCTTATTCTTGTTGATGTTGAAGAGTCAAGACCTTGGAGACAACAAGAGCGGGGCTCGTATCTTCATCACAAAAGACTTGATCATCTTCATCCTCGCTCACGCGCCGGTGCATGGCCACTTGCTCAAAAGATTCCATTTCATCTTCACTCATTGAGTCGTAGGTGCCATCGTCGTTGAGGATCATGGTGCGCTTGTTTGTGCATTCATAGGACTTGTGGCCTCGGCCGCCGCAGGTGAAACCCTTGAAGGAGCTTGTCTTGACGGTCTCATCAGTCGGAGTAGAATATGAAGCACGTGTCTTGAAGTTGCTTGTAGTAGGAGGAACACGACTTGAACTTGCCGAAGTTTTCTTGTAACTTGACTTGTCATCGTTGCTTGGAGAAGGCTTGGTTCATGCCGAAGTTGGAGTAGTTGTTGAAGCTTGGTTATTGGAGAAGCTGTAGGTCTTGGATGAGTACTTGGTGTACTTGAAGACATCTTGCACTTGACGTTCCGCCTTTGTAGCTTGATGCAGGAGCTCAATGAGGTTGGAGTAGGGTTGGAAGTCGGCGATCTTCTCGATGGGATGATTGAGTCCATTCAAGAATCGTGCCATTGTTTGCTCATCATCCTCCGTGACATTGGCTCGAATCATGGCAATCTCCATTTCCTTGTAGTATTCTTCAACACTCTTTGTTCCTTGTTTGAGGAGTTGTAGCTTCTTGAAGAGATCGCGGTTGTAGTATGTGGGCACAAAACGTTCTCACATGACATCCTTCATTTGAGCCCAAGTGTTGATTGGAGGTTCATGTCAGGACCCCGACTCGATGTCACATCGATCTAGCCGGTAACACCTCATATCACTTTGCGGCCTCACGCACGGTATCCCCACGGGTGTCGCCTTACCTTTGCCCGGGACCGTTTGCGCCTTTTGGCTCACGTATATGATAGTGTCGCTAGCATCCATATGATAAAGAGCCCGGGCTGACATGACTAGTCGTAAACCCAAAGTGGCACAGACTTACAGGGACAGGCATCCATGACCCAGCTTCGAACGTGTCGGTCATCAGCAAGTGGGTCCGGGCTGTAGCACTGGGCTAGCAGGACTCCGGTAAACCGGGCTGTAGCGGGCTAACAGGACTCCGGTACTCAAAGCATGACATTTCCCCGAAGGGACAGACACAGGAACGAAGAAGGACACATGCCGGCCAGCCTAAGTGTTCCGGAGCAGTAGCAAGCTACCATGGCTCGGTGGAAACACTAGGAGACATTTCCCGGTAAGAGAGGCTACTAAAGATAAACAACTAGATGGTCAGATCCCACACATACCAAGCATTTCAATAGCATACACACAATATGCTCGATATGTGCAAATACAACATGGCATCACAACATGACTCTACGACTCAAGTAATTTATTCAATAGGCTCCGAGGAGCGAGATATTACAAACATGGGTCTCATGACCCAACAATCAGAGCATACAAGTCAAAGCACAAGCGGAAGCTATCATGTCTGGGTACAGACATCTATAACTGAAAAAGGCTGAGAAGCCTGACTATCTACCAGATCCTGCCGAGGCACAAGATCGTAGCTGAGGTAACAAGCTAAACGTCGAAGTCCACGCGGAACTACTAGCGAGACCGAAGTCTCTCTGCAAAAACATAAAATAGGCAAACGTGAGTACAAATGTACCCAGCAAGACTTACATCAGAACTAACTACATATGCATCATTATCAACAAAGGGGTGGTGGGGTTTAACTGCAGCAAGCCAGCTTTGACTCGGTGGCTATCCTAAACTACGACTGCAAGCAACTCTTTTGAGGTGGCGCACACGAGTCCACATATTCACCATATCAATACACCACTATGGATCCGCTCCCGTCTCCCTACGAGAACGCCATCCATAGCACTCACGCTTATCTTGCGTATTTTAGAGTATCCACTTTCACTTGTCTATGAACTGATATAAGCAACCCAGAAGTCCTTTTCCACGGACACGGCTATTCGAATAGATCATATTAACCCTGCAGGGGTGTACTTCTTCACACACGCTCTCACCACTTACCGCCGTTTACACGACATGTACTCGGCAACCTTCAAGCGGAAGCCCAACGTGGGTGTCGGCCACGGCCTGCCTAAACACTCAAGTCTCTAGTCCAGGTTTATCGCCTATTCGGGTTCCATCCATGAGATACCCGGCCACGTGCCTACCGCATCACAGCCCACCCCTACGGTCAGCGCTGTCCACGGCCTCCAGCATACTACAAACACCAGAAACTACTTGCAACTCCTGGACAGAGGACAAGGGTGATTAAGAAGCCGAGAGGGTCCATTGGTTTCGGGCCCAATGCGTGGTAGTAGCTGAATCATGGATCACAAACACAGAACTCAGTTCCTGAGGACGGCTGCAATGAGACAACCCACCATGTACTCCTACATGGCCTCTCACCGCTACCTTTACCAAATCGTGTTCACACGCTTAGCTCACACACCGTAGGACATGTTCACACACCTCTGATTCATCCCCGATGAATCAGACCCGACTCAACTCTAAGCAGTAGCAGGCATGACAAACAAGCATGAATGAGTAGGCACAACAGGGCTCAAACAACTCCTACTCATGCTAGTGGGTTTCATCTATTTACTGTGGAATGACAGGTCATGCAGAGGATAAAGGGGTTCAGCTACCGCAGCAAGTAACAAAATGTCGTTGTTGTCCTAATGCAGTAAAAGAGAGCAGGAGCGAGAGAGTGGGATTTTATCGAAATGAACAAGGGGGGTTTTGCTTGCCTGGCACTTCTGAAGATAACATTGAGTCTTCATCAGTGTCAACGATCACATCATCGGTATCACGTCTATCGAGAGGGGACAAATACCGGCAACAAAGAAGAAATACAATCAATGCAATGCACAATATGATGCATGCTCATGACATGGCAATATGAATGTGTTTTGAGCTAATGCAACTAGCAACAGATTAAATGAAGTTGGTTTGAATACAAGATTCAAATTCAAACTCCATATGTGATTATTTAAATGCCCTTCACTTCATTTGCCCTAAACAGTAGTGATAAGTTGTTCTAACATGCATGAAAATGGTACAGATGGATTCCTTGAATTTTTCTGATAATTTTTCATATATAAATTATTTAATTTGGAGTTACGGTTAATTTTCTATGAATTTTTGAAGTTTGTGGTATTTTCTGGAATTTCAGAATTAAATTAAATCCAGAAAGCATTACTGCGTCAGCATGACGTTGGCATGACGTCAGCAAGTCAACAGGGGCCGGCTCGGGTCAAACCTGACGTGTGGGGTCCACACGTCAGTGACACAGGGGCTAATCCCGCGTTGACCCGGGCTTTGACCCACTACGGGGCCCACTGTCAGTGGCTGTGGGGGGGTGTTTAGGCGTCATTAGTGCTAATTAGGCGTGCCACGTCGGCAGTCGCCGGAGTGTCGCTGGCGACGACCACGGCCGACAGCGGAGGTGCACCATGCACTCGCTACGGAGCACCATTTGACGTGCGGTTTGCTCCTACGGGTTCCTGGGAGTTGCGCGCGTCTGGTAGTGCAAGTGGGAGGAGCTGGGGTGGCCGGAGCTGCCGGCGGCGAGCTCTTTTGCGGCTGCCGGAGCTCGGGCAATCTCGGGGTGGCGTTACAGAGCACGGGAGGAGGCGTTGTGGGTGTCTACGGTTTCATGCGATCGTGCTGATCACAATGGTGGGCTCGGGAACGAGCTGCGGTGGCTGTGGCCACGGCCACGCCATGGCCGGCGGCGAGAAGCTCTCGGCCGCGGTGGGAGATGGGCTACGGGGCGAGAACGGAGGGGGCGAGCACAGGAGAGGCAGCGGAGGCTCACAGCGGATCCATTCGAGGCGGAGACGAGGCCGGGGATGGTCCGGAGCCGGCGAATTTGACGAAGATGGCCGGCGGGTCCGAGGTAGAAGACGACGTCGATGGCGGCGATGCGGCACGTCCGGGGCCTCGTGGCTCGTTGAGGAGGTAGAGGGAGGACCCGCGGAGCTTCCTGGGGCGTCGGTGAGGCTAGGGGTGGCCGGTGGCCATGGGTACGGCGACGATGGCGGCGAGCTCCGCTCGGTGGTGTGCGCGAGAGGGAAACAGAGGAGGGAATGGGGTCCAGGGGGAGAGAGGGGAGGTGCAGGGGGCGAGGGCGTCTCCGTGGCGTCGCGAGGGAGTCGGGGAGGCTGCCACGGCGAAGCAGGAGGTGGCCGGCGCTCTTCGGGCGCGCGCCACGCCTCGCCTCTGCCTACTGGCAGAGGAAGAAGAGGACAAGGGGGGAAGGAGGTGGGCTGGGCCGCGCTGGGCCGGTCCTGTTGGGCTGCACGGGTAAGTGGCCAGGTAAAACTCTTCTCTCTCTTTCTATTTTTGTTTTTATTTATTGTTTTCTATTTTGTTCTGTTTTGTTTTAGTTTAGTAAAATACTAAACCATTTTAATAAATTCTGTAGTTTATTATGTGGCTTACTAAAATATATACAAAGCCACTCACAAACTTCCAGAATTATTTGGAGTCATATTTAATATATATTAAATATAAATCCAAAGCAAATAGTTATTGGATTAATTCAAATGGCCAAAATAAATATCTCTGTGACTCCAAAAATATTGGTTTAAATTTTACCTCTCACCAATATTTCCATGGAATAACAGGAACATTTTCTTGGACTCATTTGATGAAATTTAAATGTTGGTTATTTTTAGAGGTCTTCTGAGGCTTTGAAAATTCCTCAATTCAATTTCATTTGAATTTAAACATGATGCTCACATGAGGTCTAGCCTAGTGCATTACCAGAAGCTAGGGATGTGACAACTCCCCCACTAAACAAGAATCTCGTCTCGAGATTCAAGCGTAGGGTAGGCTGAAGGGGAAACGCAAACTAGTATAATCTTCACGATCCCGGTTGCACTTCAAATGAACGTCGATTTGAACACCATCTTTGTCTTGTCGTCTTGCTCTGAGAACTCCAGCTAATCATGACAAGAAGAGGAAAGGAAAACTCTGGAAGGATCGGTCTTCTCGAAGATCGAACAACTCAGGATTAACTCCCGGAATGAGACGTAGAACCATCTCTCGGGTTGAGACACGAGATACACATCAAGAGGGGTGGAAGAAACGGATGACGAAGGTTCACTAGGTGGACAACAACTCCAGACTTAAGAATGTGGTGATCGGTTGTCAACGTAGCGAGGAGTTGAATTGCCATGATACCATAACGAAACATCCTGGAGAAGGGTGATTCGTAGATTATTATCTTAAGTGGCAAAAAGAATTACCTTTGATATAGAGATCATTGAGACTCTCTATATCAGCCTAAGGCAAATCACAGCAATCGATTGGCGGGGTCGGTAGAATGGCATACTTGGACTTGGATGATGTGGATTACCTTGTTGAAGACAACGTAATGGATGAACTTGCTTACCACCGGAAATGGAAGAGACCCATGGTAGAATGGCACATTGACGGTGCAAGCTGGGAACAAAATGCAAATGCTGGGAATGATTCTGGTAACTGGGGAAGAACCCAACAATAGAGAGTGAATTCACTGTTTGAGTAGGTCATAGCATGTCGAGGAAACGAAGAGGATCCCCAGTTAGTGCCGAAGATAACACCTAGCGCTTGAGCGTGCTCTCAAGAACTTGAGCATTCCCATATTCATCAAGGTTTTACCAACATCCGTGTCAAGGATCCTGGCAACACCACATACCACCATGATGAACAACGATGGACGATGCAGATGCATAGGCAGATAACATCAACTCAGATTTCGCCCTAGCGAGGCCAAGGAAACAAAATCTGGATGATCGACCGAGAGACATTTAGCACTCCGCTCCCAATGTTCTCCTTGACGTGCTAGTGTAACCCATTCATAGATATGGTTTGATAACTAGAACATCAAGTAAAGGTCGGACTTCGGGAGCAACAGAATCCATAAGGAACAGTTACGGAGGTAAATCCTACGAAATCCTTATGGGGAGGTGGCCAACTTCCTCAATCAAGATATTATAATAATAGGTCTTCCGGTTGGGTGTGTTGGCCACGACATCCACTTTACCGGTTATCGAGGGACCAATATTATAGTTCTTGGGAAATGTTCCAACCATCATATCTGCCTGAGATTCAGATCTGGTTGGTGCCAGGATATTCCAGACTCATCGAGTCTAGGAAGAAAATGAAAGTTTGCAACACAAATCAGCGAGATGACGTTGCGAGATTCTTGGGAAATGAACTACGATAGCAAGCTCCAAAACATGAGCTGGTTCTGCTACGTACGTGTGAACATGTTGTCTCAGACAAACATGATCACATGGTAGTCTTACAATAAAACACTACCGAGTTCTGGTTGGGAACCATCGCCGTGGATAACGAAGTCCTTGCATAAGTCATATGATTAGCTCTTATAAAGGAACTTCTTCTCCTTGAACAAATCAATCAGTGGCTTGGTGTGCTCGGGACACATATGGAATGAAGATGATCAGTCTAACAGACCACAGAATTCTTCGCACGTGCATGACCGACTTGGGATGATTCCAAAGGAGCAAAAACAAACTTTCTCGAATTCACGGCGGCAGCTTACATCAAAATGCACGTGAATCAAAGGAAGTCATTCCTTTCATCAAACAAGTACTTCATGAGCTAGCATGAAGAAAATGCTTTCAAAAGTTTCCAACACTAACTTAATGTTCAACAACATCATGGAGGAGATAAGGATGTTGTCAATGGACTCAACAACAACTCATCGGAATTTCCATATCACTGGACTTCCACCATCGTGTGAACACGGTGATAGCATTGGTCAGACCCAAAAGATATAATGGTGTATGCTCGAGGGATCAACCACGAGGAAGACAACATTACGAGCATCGTTGGTTCTGACTTGATTTGACGATAGCCCACACTCAAATCAAAGGATTGATAAGACAAAAGGTCCAGCAACTGATCACAGGGACCAATCGATGAAGATATCATCTTTCTTCAACACACACTACACAAGAATATCCCTTTGGAATGAACTAAGTCAGGCAAGCTTTTATCTTCCAACCCTCCAAGTTATCGTTTAGCTTAACCAACTAGCTCAGGGATATCTAACACTGATTCTTGGAGAGAAGGTGGTTCACAAGAAACCAACTTGATCACGAGCTCAACATAACGGTCAGGTGACGACCCGGTGATACTTCCGAGAAGATATTCAGAAAATCACGAACCACCGGTATGTTACTAAGCTCGAGAACAATCTTGCTTTTCAGGGCAAGACGATATGATCAATAGAGCAAGGATTTGAAATAATCCTAACTCATCGGTCGAGGAGTGAACCAGGAGAATGGACTAGGTAGCACGATCAATCTTAGAAGGATGATTCAATAACCAACACACTAAGAATGAAATTATTGTCCTTAACTACCCAGCAACGAAGTTGCTAGGCGTATTGATTTCACACATCACAATTCATTTGTCGGTATTCCGGTTGCATCAACACGAAGACCGAGGAACAACTAATGATGGCAAGAAGTATCACTGTACCAAGAGTTCATAGGATGGTGTGCAATTCCTATAACAATTCCGATATAAAGATGGTAATACTCCAAGGTAGAACAGAACAAAAGCTGGATTAGCAATTTGATCTGCGGAGCACAACTTCTTTGACCCAATCCTGGATAAGGAAGAGGTACTGGAGTTTGTTTCTCCTAGTCATTCTGAATGGAATGGCTTGACGGACCACAAGAGTAATAGGCATCGATGAATGAATGCACACATAATCTGGACTATCAATTGATAGACGAAGGTTAGTAGACAACTAAAGCGGGACAACTCAAAGGAACATATAACTTTCTGAGTTGTGGATGCATAGATTAGTATGTCGAATCAGGTTCAACAGGTTTCTTCCGGATAACCCATGCAGAAGGGTAGAACTGGCAGAGTCACAATTATGAATGGAGAACCCATAGAGAGCACTCCTGTTGTGATCTTTTGATCCAACAAACTTTTGCCGTAAGTGGTTCATGGTATTTGGAAGAAGGATATACCACGGACTTCGAGGACTATCGCAAAGGTTACTAATATCCCGAAGGCACTAGCAATTACTATCAACATGAAGTAGGTAGGGTGAATCTCGGGTTTAGAACCCAGGAGTAGAATACCTACCACTAAGTAGCATCACGGAATGCTTTCGAGGATAAAGGCCAGAATCATCACACTGGGACACCAATCATGGCTAAATTACTAGGTGATCCCCTAAGACACCTAGGGTCATAATAATATCTCCAACATATATGTCAAGGTAACGAAGTACCTCAACTCACTGATTAGTGTGGTTAATCTGGCCCATGGGAACATTGGAACGGGAAGAAAGGATTTGCAATTGCATCAGACTACTTAGAAACCTGGGATGACTCGGACAGCATAACGGCTGTAAATGCTCAGAAAAGATTTGAGAATTCACAAAAATGGTGGCATAACCACTCAGAAGCACAATATCAAGGTTTCGAGATCAACAATTAACATACGGAAGTAATAGGAGCTGGACTCAAGCTTAAATCGAACAATCTTATAAGTCCACTGATTAGTAACACGTGATCCTGATAGAAAGATGAGAAGACCTAGTTCCTTAACCCCATAGGAAAGAAGATGATGACTCAGATCAGAAAGCCATGAGGTATAAGGAGTAAAAAGAGCCTTACGTTCCATCCCACAATCAATTCCCTTATATAACTAAAGAATTTCTAGACTCAACTTCGACCAGTTTGGCTCGGTAATCCTACAGGCAGTCAAGCTCTGATACCAACGCTGTCAGGACCCCGACTCGATGTCACATCGATCTAGCCGGTAACACCTCATATCACTTTGCGGCCTCACGCACGGTATCCCCA